>NC_077227.1:196284671-196589671 GCF_027887165.1 Monodelphis domestica
ATGTGAGGGGAGAAAATGGTGTTCAGCTTTGGATAAATTGAAATGAAAGTACCAGTGGAATATTTGAGTAGAAATATCCCAAAGGAAGATGAAAAGGTAAGGCTCAAGGAAAAAATGAAGATTAGATACATGTATTTACACACCTGAATGAGTAGTTAGTTTATAATATATGTATGTGTGTATATAGATATGTATTAGAATGATTTTTAGCAAGAAATGAGCACTAATTATTATAGTTTGAGTTGTAGTATTCCTTTCAACTTCTTATTGGACTTCTCCACTTGAATATTACAAAGGCTCTTTAACGTCAATAAATTCAAAACTGAACTCATATTCTCCACCTAAACCTTCCCTTGCCATATTTTCATTTAATGTTAATGGTCTCACCATTCTTACAGTCACATGGGTTAAATATCTTTTTGAGTCACTTTTGAATTTTCCCTTTTCTTCACTCTCTTACATCCCATTATTTGCTAAGCCATGTACATTCTACCTGTATGATATCTCTTGCAACTGTCTTTTCCTCTCAACTAATATGATGGTCTACCTAACTTAAGCCCTCATCATTTATCACCCTAACTAATATGATATCTTCTAAATAGGTTTCTCTAATGACAGATTCTTCCTCCTTCTAGTCCATACTAAATGTAAATACTCAATTAATCTTCCCTTTGCTTGTCTGATCATGTAAACCTTCATTTAAAAAGCCTTCAGTTATCCTACGTTGCTTACAGAATAAAATAATATAAATACTTTACAGTAGGTTTTAGTACCCTCCAAAATCTACATTCCTGCCAAATGGGTCTTCCCCAAATTTGTTTTACATTTCTGTGCATTCATACAAGTAATTTCCCATTCCTAGAAGGAATTCTTCTCCACATTTCTAATTTTGGGGTCCTTTTCTTCTTTCATGGTTCAGTCCAAGTGCTATCTCTTCCACAAAGTTTTCTATGATGACGCCAGCTAAAAACTAGCTTTGCACCTCCTAAAAAGGTTTTTTTTTTTTTAAATAGCATTTTGTCTGAAGGTCTCCTTTGTCTTTATATTCTACCTCATGTCATACTTGCTTGCTGCCTTCACCACCCCACCCCCATCCATTAGACTTCATTCTTTAAGGTAGGGAATGTATTGTTTATTTTTATTTGTGTATATCCTGCACCTAGCAGAATGCCTTGCAAATAGTAGCTGCTTAATAAATGTTTATTGAATTGAATTGAATTTGTTGACTTTCCAACAGAGAATTGTATATCAGTGGCGAACCATTCTCTTTTCCAAACACCAATTATACAGCCAATATTGCCTGGAGCTCTCTATGAGAAATTTCCTGAATGTTGCAGTTTATTTTCCAAAGGAAGAGCTTTTCTTTTGAAAAGAAAAACAATAAACAAATGCCTATGGGGGTTTGGGGGGGGGTTGCAAAAGTACTAAAACCAAAACAGAACAAAGAATTGTCAGCCTTATAAGAGGATTTGTTTTCTATATGAATGAAGCAAAAATCTCTTTCCATCTGCCAAAAATACTACTGTAATTTTACTGAAATCTCCCAATGTCACCACAGATTATGAGAGTCCACTGGTGACATCAGAGTAAGTGAACTGAGGATGTTTAGGGAAGATTCGTGGGTTCAGACTCACACCACCACTGAAGCAGACTGACCTTTTAAAGAGGACAATTAACATGCTCACATCTCATGCCTGTCTGCCCTCCACATGCTCAGAATCCAGATGATGCTCCCAAATATATTGATACACTTCTGTCCACTAGCTGTGGGTAGGAGGCAGATGATATATGTTCTTGGTTCTTATCTTCCTCATGCCTCACTTAATCAGAACAGGATCTCAGGAAACATAAACAGGTATGGTACTGTACACAGCACACACATGCATACACACACACTCACACATGATCCACTCCCCCTTTTGTCATTTGCCCTCAGGGAAAGGTCATAAGGAGCTCTGCTGTTAGCTGTTCAAAGAATATAGCCCTTGATAAGATGCCCACTATTTTTGGGAAAAACAAACCATATTTGAAGAGGGACCACTATTTCTTTTTTTATGAATTTTTAGGTATTTTAATAGTTTTTTCACATTTTTTATTATTCTGTAATTAATACACAATTATTCTGATCATTTCTGTATGTAATAAAAATGAGAATTGCATATGAAATTATGACATTTTTCTTAAACAACAGGCTTTTTTACTTCTGTTCTTGAGAAAATTAATTCTATTGTTGGTCTTATTTACTTTATAGAAATATTTTTCCAATGTTTATAATCTCTATTATATGTAATTCCTAAGGTAACCAATATTCCATCATTCTATCATATTCCTGAACTTTCAAAAGACCCCCCCAAATTGAAACTTCCCTTCAATTAATTCATTATATGACTGTATATTTTGTGGTTCTATGATCTATCTATAAAAGTTTTATTGAATATTTATAGGTTTTGTTGACTACCAAGAGCTTGAAAATTGTTAGACTACTTTGTATTATAAGATTTATTTTCATATAAATAGAAGCATAGATTTAGAGATAGAAAGGATGTTAGAGGCTATAAAGTCCACCCTCTCCTTTAACACAGATGAAGAAACTGAGTCATGATGATGTGCCTTTTGAGAAATAACATGAGAATGTAAGCTTCTTGAGAGAAACAATTAAGTTTTCTATTTCATTGACTCTTTTTTTTTTTAAACCCTTACCTTCCGTCTTGGAGTCAATACTGTGTATTGGCTCCAAGGCAGAAGAGTGGTAAGAGCTAGGCAATGGGGGTCAAGTGACTTGCCCAGGGTCACACAGCTGGGAAGTGTCTGAGGCCAGATCATTGACTCTCTTACAGCACCTAGAATAGGACTTCACACATTTTAAGTATTTAATAATTGTTTATTAATTCAAATCTTAGAGATGGAAGGGAACTCAGAAGTCAGTCAAGTCCATTTTGGAGATCTTAAGTGATGTGAGACAATCTAGCCAGTGTTTGCAAAAGGAAGTATTTGATTCCAGAACATCTCTGATTAAGAGTCTGACTCTATCCACTCTAACCCGTAGTCTCTCACAGGAAAAACAATGATGATGATGATGATGATGACAACAGCAAATATTCATTGTCATCTACTGGCCAACCATATGTTAGTGAGCCCTTCCAAACTTAACCAGGTTGAAATTCTAGGTTGGTGTAGCCTGCCAGAATCTACACTCAACTATAATAGCTTTTGAGTACTCTCAGTCAACACTAAAACACCCTATGCATTAGAGAAACACTTTAATGGAAGATAAGTTAAAATAGTTTATGTTAAACAGAAATCTGTCAGGGGCAATGGATAGGGTGGACTTAGCTTCCCTACCACCTAGGACAGTGACTTATGCATAGCAGGGATTTCAAAGAGGATTCTGGGAGCTTAAGTGGAATGGATAAATTCATAAAAGTCATTTTTCTGGAATGACAACAAATAATATAGTTCCGAAAAAGGAAATAACTCAATTAAAGTCATATTTTTATTCCTCCAACATAATATGGGCATGACAAAGAAATGGTGTGATAAGAAAGGGTATTTAAAATGGAAGGTCATAAAACTGTTGAATTTGACAGGGAATGTCAGAAATATAAGGAAGCTAAGCAGACCACCAAGATCACATAATCTCTTCTTACAATAGTGTTGTGCAAGTTTTAACTATATTTGGAATTCATAGGAATTGCCATCCAATGTATTTGGCACTAACTGCATGTTCCACTGTGTCTCTTCTTGAATGAGGAAAATGATAACATTTGCTTTGTCACTTTAATTTAAAATTATGCACAAATTTTTATATTCACACAAATTCACCAAAGACCAGCATTAAAAATACTACAGCTAAACAAAGTAATTAATTATAAGGTTAGAAGATAATATAATTTTGCTAATTACTCACAGCTTGGTGCCCATTTTTTCAATGTAGCCGACAACTGCATATTCTTAATCTCCGTGATAACAGTAATGGCATACATCATTAACCCTATTTGATTCTTTTCTAATTTTTTATATTACCAATAACAAAGATCATTAACCTCTTTTCTGTTTAACATCTAACCAGCCATTTTAGTTAAATAAATATCATAGAAAACATTAAATATCACTTTGCTAAGCTAGATTTGCTCTCAGGAGGGAAATTCTTTCTAATGCATTATATTAGCATCCATTTACTCCACAAGTGGTTTGACATGAATGGTAAAAAAGAAAAAGATATACTATAAAATATGCCTTTAATCAAAATAGCTCCATACACTTTATAGGCAATCTTTAATCTTATCTGTATTTCATGATAATTGCCTTGCATTCATCATATCATATCTAAAAGGGTAAAATTTTGAAAACAACTCAGAACTACAATTTTAAAAGCTAAGAATGCTTGTCCTGGTAGTAGTTACCTCTGATCCAATATCTTTAAAACCACAACTATGTCTATTCCATCTCTTAACTTGCTGATTGATTCAAATATATATATATATATCCAAATATATATATATATATATATATATATATATATTAATTCTCCCTTCCAACACTCACTTTCATGAAGCAGCAAAATCTTCATTTCTAATACGTTGAACAGTCTGGTATCCCTTACTTGAGTCATTGTATTTAATAGTCAGAATAGCATCAGAAGGACAAACATAATGCTGATCCTGCTTCTTTAAAAACTAAGAAGAAATCTCTTCTGAAATGTGGCTAACAAAATTAGGTATCATCCTGCATGTCTATATGCTTAGCTACTTTATTGTAAAGAAAATTCTTTTAAATTCTTTGATTTCATTTGTACATATGATCACAGCCCCTTTATTTAATTGACATGGTTTTTAAGAGCCTGCTATGTGCCAAGAATTATGGTAAGCCTTTGGGGATACAAATACAAAGAAATAATTCTTACTCTCAATAAATTTATATACATCTTAGTAAACTCATCTATGAACAGAACACTGTTCACTAAAGCCAAAAATAAAAGTCACCACCAGTTGGCCAAAGACCATGGGTTAATCAATACTCCTGTTATTGCTCAAGTTGCCTGTTTGATGAGGACAGGCTTGTTAATTTCTTTTAAAAACTATTAAGTAATATGTAATTATAAAAAATAGAAAAGGGTCAAAGATCTATGTATGAGATTAATTCTTTATATTTTCCCATGAAAACCTCAGTTTTAGGGCATTAATCATATCAGGAACTTGTATAGTATTTCTTCTAATCAAAAGAAGGGGTAAAAGATTATAACATTGTACTCTGGTATTTGAGAAAATAAAAACCCAGATCCAGGACTTTAGGATAACAAATCACTGTTTGGAAAAAATAACTGGAAACTAGTTTGGCAGAACGTAGGTAAGTATAGGCAAATATCTTGAACTATTCACCAAAAGAGGATCAAAATGGATTCAAGATCTAGATCTAAAAGGAAATATCGTAAGTAGATTAAAAGAACACAGAACATACTACCTATCAGACTTACGGATAGGAGAATTTATGAGTCAATGAGAGATGGAGAACATTGTGAAATATAAAATGGATAATTTTGAATGTTAATTTGAAAAGTTTTTATATAAGTAACATAAACACTGCCAAGATTAGAAGGAAAGCAGAAAATTGGGGGGTATTATAAATAGCCCCTTAAATAGAGATCTCACATCTAAACTATATAATGATAATGTTGTCTAATTTATAAGATTAAGATCGATCACCCAATTGATAAATGGGCAAAAAATATTAATATTTTTCAGATGAAGAAATTATGAAGTCAAATATATGTATATAAAAAATGCTCCTGATCACTACTGATTAGAGAAATGCAAATTAAAACAATTCTGAGATATCATCTCACACTCACCAGACTGGCTAAAATGACAAAAGGGGAAATTGACAAATATTGAAAGGGATGTGAAAAACAGGGACAGCAATGCAGTGTTGGTGAAGCTATGAACTACTTCAACATTTTAGAGAGCAATTTGGGATTATGCACAGAGAGTTTTAAAATTCTTCATACCTTTAGACCCATCAATACCTTGTTTCACAAGATTAGAGAAAGAGGAAAAGAACCCATATGTTCCAAACTATTGTAGCTGCCTTTGTGGTGGCAAAGCACTGGAAACTAAGGGAATACCCATAAGTTGGAGAATGACTAACCAAATTGTGGTATATGATTGTGGTGGAACACTATCGCATCATAATAAACAATGAACAAGCTATTAAAAAAAACTGGAGAGAATTGTGCAAGATAATGAGCAGTAAAATGAGTAGAGCCAGAAGAACATTATAATAGCCACAGAACTAATACAAGAAAATAGACTTAGGATGTTACCTCCAGAAAATGAACAGAAAGATGATACATGAAAGAATTTATATGAACATATTGGCCTCCATGGTAATATCCTTTGTGATGTGGGAAGGGTAGAGAATAATTGGGATACTAGTGCATAGGCTATATTATACAGACAAGAAGATAAGTGAAACATATATACTATCTGTGATTTCATTTGTGTAATATCTTCTTTTCCTTTATATATGAAAATCCTTATTTTGTTTAGATTTGTAAACATTTGGCATAATTTAAAATGTTTAAAAAATAAAAAAGAAGGGGAAGAGCAAAACAATTTTAAATTAATTTTTAAAACAGAGCAACAGTTGAAATAAAATCTCTCAACTAGCTAATCTTATGGAAGGCTTAGATTATACTCTTGAATGTGACTTTCTTTTCTAAAATTCCCAATTTCTATGTATGTCATATATGTGTATGTATGCATGTTTATGTTTTTATGTATGTAACTGAGGACTGGTTAATGGGGAAATGATTATATTTCTCAAGACACATGGCCAAAATGCAGGAATGTAATTGCTTATCAAGGAGGTTTTTAAGACTTGCCACGTTTCTTTTTTTTAAAAAAAAAAACTCTTACTTTCTGTCTTATAATCAATATTGGTTCCAAAGCAGAAGAGTAATAAGGATGATATAATGGGGGTTAAGTGACTTGCCCAGGGTCACATAGCTAGGAAGTGTCTGAAGCCAAATTTGGAACCAGGACATCCTATCTCTAGGCCTGGCATTTAATCCACTGAGCAATCTAGCTACCTTAGTGCTTTTCTGCCTTGGAACTGATGTTTAGTACTGATTCTAAGACAGAAGGTCAGAAAAAGAAACTACCCACAATCAGAACTACCTGGAGAGTCTGAGAGCACATGCCAAGATACTGTCATTAGAAAGTTTTCAAGCCATACTCTCAAGGAAACTTTAACTAATGGCACAAAGAGGCACAGTAGAAAATGAATCTTAGAGAAGATTCTTTCCAAAATACTTAGAGATGAAACAGATGATATTGGTCTAAGTCAGAAATGTTTATGATTCTTTTTATATTATTTTACTATTTGCTTCAATCTCTTTAAAACTTGTATTGTTTCAGTTCATGCTTCTTATTCAATCTTTTGGAATGGGGAAAAACAGATATTGACATGAGATGTTTTCAGTCAAACTAAGTGATTTGCTGGCTGAGATGATAGATGGATGGATGGATGGATGGATGGATACATGGATACATGGATATATGGATAGCAGGATAGACAGATAGACAGATAGACAGACATGGGTAGATAGATAGATAGATAGATAAAATATTTCATTGAAAATATACATATGAATTGCACCCCTGATTTATCTGGAATCCCAAAATGAGTGGTACATGAGCTGTTCATTCAAGTATAAATAGGAATATACAGGTAGTGACCATTTGCTAGCCCTCTAGCTATCTAATGAATGTTATTCATATCACAACTAATTTGAGTACTTTCTTCTCTATGAAATGTACAACTGAAATGTCATCTGGTAACAGGGGGGTTTCAGAAGAGAAAAATAGAAAGAACTCAAGTTTTAAGACATAAGAAATCCTTAGGGCAAAGACTCAAAGATCTTAAATATGAGTGACACATATTATTTTATTCAGTCTTCTCAATTGCCTTCATAAGGGCAAAGAAATGTTGCATAATACATTGAGCTATGATGAACTAATAAATTATTGGCAATTTTTGAAGCCATTTTAGATCTTTTCAGGTATTAAGCTTGATTTCATAGTACATAAGAACCATCATCTTTTCCATAATACTTTGTTTTCCCTAAGAATTACAGTGAGTATGTGCTGCTGGACAAGGTGGCTACCAAAATGGAGATGGACTCCTCAGTTTCAACATAAATTCCCTTTTCTTTTTCTTTCCTCTTCTTTTAAACTGTTTTTTCTCTTTCAAGAATTCTAGTTGAATTTATTTGTAAGCTGTGTTTTAGTTTGAAGCTTCACTTGTAGATATTTTGGAGGTATTACTATTCTTCTGGGTTTGTGTTGAGCATCTTTTGTCACTATAATACCTTTTTGTGGTGAAATTCTTTTTTTGCTTGTTCATTCTTTCAGCCTACTTCCTGACTTTGGACTTTTGAATAGGATGAAGCTTTGTGCATTATGAATATGAAAATACTATTTTTTGTTGAATTGAGAATGAAAAATTAAAATTTACAAAATAAAATAGGTGGGAAGAAAATATAAATAAACAGCAGAAGAAAATGAAGGTAGTTTTCTAATATTTCTGTCACCTCTTTTGCCTTCATTTTGTGCTTCTTTGTAGGGAGTTAACTATCTAGAATTCATTTATTCTGAAAACCAATTAAATTCAATTTATTAAAAAAGCTTAATTTTCTACCAAACATATCACTCCAAGTTATATGTTTCCTATTTCCAGAAATGGAAATGCTTACAATGAGGCTTACTTCATGAGAATGCTATGAAGATTATAAAAAAAAAAATATTCAGAGCAAACTTGGTAAAGGCATTCAATAATGATAGTGGCAAAGGTGGTTGATTTTTTTCACATCATTTTGTCCCTCAAAAGAAAAAAGTAATTGCCTTTTCTACAATTTCTCATGCCATGTACTTATTAAAATTCCCAAATTTCCCAAGTCCCACTGAAACATAAAAGAATGCATTTAATTTAAGACAAAGAATGGGTGATCATGTCATATAAGATTTGTTCACATTTTAAAACTGTCTTTAGAGTGACTTATTACTAGCATGCAGTCTGAGGGAGAGTGGGGGCAGACATGATTAAAATTCGGATTCACCATAAATTAAAAGAAGATTGCTTTGGTTATGGTGAGTTAGGTTATCTGAACAGAGAGACTGTGTTTAAAAATATGAAGCATAAATGCTAAGTGATATCCTTACATAAGTCTCAAGATTTGATGGGATGACTTTTGCTTGGAAGGATTTCCTTTCAGTTAAGAATAACATTACATGACTATGTATTCACACTATTAAATATTACACACATATTTCATGGCAAATGTTTTGAATAGGCAAACCATGCAAATATATTCTCATATCTTACTCCAAAAAGGTTTTATTATTGTGGTGATATTTGATGAAAAATGATAAAATGTACTATAGTCATTAAACCAGATTAAACACACAAAACTTCAGCATTTCTATAGCAAAAATTATCTTTGATTTTGGAAAGATAGGTATTTTACTAGGAAAACTTTTCAATTTTACTTTATGAGAAAAATTTATGTGCTATGTTTAGAGATATGAATATAAGTTTGGAACTGGTAAATTTATCACAGACATGTAGAGGAAAGGAAATCTAGTTTATCTTTTATGTGAAAGCAAAAAGCATTATAGACTATCCCATTGTTAAGGATGTTAGAAAAAGAAGAAGCCTTAGCTTTCTTCTATAATTTGTTCTAAATCCTCAAAATTCCTAAAATTGGGAAGTCCTTTCTTAAAAGTTATGTTAAACCATGCTCCCCATCCCTTGGGTATTGTAGTACATTTTCTTAGCAAAGACAGAGAACAGGTAGCCCATACAGTAGGTCTAATATATTTTGAGATGGGCTCAAGCTCACTTATAAAAAGTATTATCATATATGAAAAGGAAAGTCAGAAAACCTTTGCTCAATAATAAGCAAACATTAAGACAGTCAACTTTAAGATCATACTGATTTCCTTCACTGATAAGTGAAACAAAGACAAAGATTTGTAATTGTTTAATTCTGTTCACTCTCATTTCATAACCCCCTGATGTAGTATAATGTGATATAATCAGTAGATAATGGAACAGGCCTGGTAAAAGCGGAGGAAATAGCAGGCACAAAGTGGAGAAATTGCCATTGGACCTAAGTTTTCTTCCTGTTTAGTCATTCATTTATGTCTGACTCTGTGATTCTGAGGACCTTAGCATGCCAGTAATGGTTATGGGTTTCTCATATGGTTTCTCAGCAAGTTACTGGGTTGGTTGTTGTTTTTTTTTCCTTCTCCAGTGGATTAAGGAAAACAGAAGTGAAGTGTTTTGCTCAGGGTCACACAGCTAGCAAGTGTCTCTGATGGTGGATTTGAACTCAGTTCTTCTTGACTCCAGTCCTAGTCCTCTATCCACAGAGCCATCCAGATGCTTCAATGTTTTGTTTTGTTTTTTAGATTTCTTTGCAGGCATTTCTGGTTGGAGAAGTAATAATTAGTTTCATCAGTATATTTTACTGCTGCCTTGGAAGTAGAAGGTTATCTTGTGAATGCCCTAGCAAAGGGACTGAGAGATCTATAACATCAGATTATGTGGATGATAAAAGGAAAGATCATAATGAACTAGTGATACCAAGCTGAAATTAGTACCTAGCACCATAGAAGTTCTATTTATTCATGCAAAAAAAAAATATTGGATGTCTAAGGCACTTGATAGGTGTCACAGGGGAAATGACAGAGCATAATGCATAGCAGGGAAGAGAAGACCAAGAGGAAGTACATAGTAAGTATCTAATGAATGCTCAGACAATTTGGCTATAGGATTTCAGAGAAGCAATTTCTGATATTATTGTACACTTGGATATTTCTGGGAGGGTCTCCCAAAAGAGGTTTGAATTAGACCTTTGACAGATAAATATAAGGGAAAGGGCTCAATCCAAACAAGCAGAACCCTAAGCTTAAATATAAGGCTTATCTCCATTTGTACTACATACAATTTCCATAGTGAACACATATAACAATTAGCAAAGAAATCCATCATTCAAATCAGTGGCAATACAGAAGGCAGAGAAAGTATACATATAAGAATATATACCAAACAAAACAGAAAGAAGGAACTCTCCAAATGAGAGTGAAGTAACTCAACTTAACCAAGAGAGAGAATACTAGATCTTACCCAAGAGGAAGTTTCTTGAAGTCTCTAGTGGAGCAAGCTGTGATCAGGTTCATGTTAGAGAATGCCAGCTTTTTTTCATTTCAGTCTTTGTCTTCTGCAACTTGAAGGGGAATTGGCATCTTACATCTTTTCTCTCAAATCTGGAAAGCCAGAAGCACCCAAAGCTACTGCAAGGCCCAAAGCTCTTAGAAGAAAGCTACAAGAAGATGGAAGAAATCTCATCTCTCATTCTCAAAAGTTCCTCCCTATTCTTCATACAGGCGAAGGACATTGAGCTCCATCAATAAGGAGTCTCAAACTAATGGACTTTGAAACTGGGATTACATTTGCAAAATAAATAGCATTGTGAAGGAAAAGAAGGGAAAATGAAGACATGGTGAATTCTTGAGAATGTGATGCTCTTCCTTTGCCTCTGCTACTGCAGTTTCCAGTTACCAATACCTTTTCTCTATCTTGGGAACAAGTATTCATATCCCACTTCTTAATAGCTTCCTAAATGAGCATTTTCCAAGCAATACCCAAAGTCTGGAATACCTCATTCTCCCTTTACTTCAAATCTTCTTAGCATCCACTTTCAACATTTAAACACATCTGAAATACCACCACCTCTGTGAACTTTCCTGAAAGTTAGAGAGAAACCAATTATTTCTCCATATACCTCCATTGAATTTGGACATGAGAAAAATTATATTATCTTCCTTGCCTGCACTACACATAAACACACCTATTTGCCTCTTTCTTGCATAGATATGCGTAGAATATGGATACCTATACATATCTATCTATACATACCTTTGGTTTATAGGAATTTTTTCATAACTCCAACCAACATTTTCTATCCAGCAAACTAATTTTACCTACCTAAATAAGCTTGATTCACTACAATCCATGCACAAACTTGGATTTTGACTAAGATAGGGATAAAGGCAAAGCTGTGGTTCAATATCTCAATCAATCTCATTCATGATGTTTCAGAATTCATAATTGGTATGATTTTATTAATCTCTAGCTATTAACAAAGCAAACATTTGCCAGAACATTTTATGAAAAGCAGAATTGACAAATGGCAATCCCCAGTATCCTAAGGCTATGGTGCTGTCAAAAATTGACAATGGAAACACAAACAACAAAATTAATCTGTAAATTGAAATCTCTGGCCCAATTATGATGGGAAATTATTACATTATAAAACATAAATATTGTATAAACTTTAGCATACAGATTATGTATAATGTAATATTATTTATATATATACATGCACATGCATTTGTAGGCATATATAAATATATAAGTATATACAAAGCATAAATATTGTATAAACTCAGGCATACTTATATATGTATGGATATATTCACATGTACATACACACATGTCTATGTCTATGTGTGTGTTTATAGCTATTATGATGAAAAATTCTAAGACTTCATATTAATTTATAATTATTAGTAAAAGTTGGGGAGGGAGAGAGAGAGAAGAGACAGAGACAGAGAGAGACAGAGAGAAAGAGAGAGAGAGAGAGAGAGAGAGAGAGAGAGAGAGAGAGAGAGAGAGAGAGAGAGAGAGAGAGAGAGAGAAAATTAGCTACTAAAGAGATTGAGGAAGTCATGTGAACTAAGACTTAGAGGATCCAACATTGTGAGCAGTAGCTGTGCCCTTAGAGGTTATCTAGCCTAACCTCCCATTTTATAAGCAAGGAAAATGGGAACTAGATGGTAGTTTAAGAAATTTGTCTGAGATCCACAGGTACTAAGTATCAGAGTCAAGATCTGAACCTTATGATTCCAAAGCTAGCTTTTTCCCCAAAAAAATATGGATTCTAGGAATCTAATGCCAACACCTTGCATTACAGTCCTATTCCATTGCTTTATTGTGATGTGGAGATAATTATGGATTTTAGAAGTCTATGTAAAAGAGCACAAGTTCTAGAAAAAGCTAACAAGAGACAGAGACTTAGAATAAAGGTTGTGTCTAATATCTAAGGAGAAATTTTGCAACATATAGGGAATATAATATATAGAAGCCTGACTCTTGGGAAACAAATCTTAAAATCACAGGATCATAGCTCTAGACCTGGAAGGAACATGTGAAGTTCAAGCTCACCACTTATCAAGTGAGAAAACTGATCCTAGGGAAATTAAATGATTAATCCATTGTCACACATGTAGTCTTAATGACCCATCATTGTTACATAATATCCCTTTAATGTATTTTACTCGGTAGAACAAAATGTAGCCTTAAAGGTTCCCTTCAAACATATATTCAATGAGATTTCTCAATGAGATTTCATGACAAATGTAACTCAGGAGATTATTTGTTTTCAACAGTCTATTAAGTATCAACATCAAATAAAAGCCAAAGAATGTATCACCTAGTGGCCAATTTTCTGAAAATGTGACTTCATATTTGACTGGCAGGGTCTATGGGTCCATACACAAAAACTTTTAAGCCTGATAGAAATTGCTAGGATTCAAAGTTCTTCTGGGAAAGATTTCAGCAACCCAAGGCTTCTTACAAACTACAATGGGACATAAGAATAAGACTTTGTTGAGTAGATATTTGGTGAATAAATAGTTGGTAATTCATATTTTGCTTAGTGCCTATCCTCTGCTATGAGACCCAATTAAACTGTATTAAGACAACAATCATATTTTCCATGACATAACTAGATTGGCCAATTTAAGCTCAACATATATAGGTTGTGTGGTTTTTAAATGTATCTAGCTTATCTCAAATCATAAGATAGTTCATCATTTTTCACAATACTTTCCATATTGTGAAATAAGTATTAGGATTCTAAAATATAACCATAAGACAGTAAACTTAGCTCCTCAGATGACAAATACAGCAGAGAAAAACAAAAAACACACTTAGAGTCACAGGGGCAATAATTTATTTAGTTACAAAGTAAAATTCGATAGCTAGGAGGCACAGTGGATAGAGCACTGGGCTCAGAATCAGGAAGACATCTTCATGAGTTCAAATCCAGCCTCAGACACTTACTAGCTATGTCATCCTGGACAAGTCAATCAGTTTTGTCAATCTCAGTTTCCTCCTCTGTAAAATTAGTTGGAGAAGGAAAGGCAAACGACTCAGTATCTCTTCCATGAAAATCCCAAATGGGGTCATGATGAGTCAGACACAACTGAAACAACACAGCAATAACAAAAGTACAATGCATTCTTTCAAGTTGATCCTTTCTCCAACACTTTCTATCTGAATGAGCTGCAAGTGGTATTTTCCAATCCTACCTTGGATGACATAGAAATACGAGACATAGCTTGATACACTGAATAGAGAACTGGCCTCAAAAAAAGGAAGACTGGTTCAAATACTTCGACATATATTGGCTATGTGACCCTGGGCAAGTAACTTAATCTTTCCATTCCCTAGGCAACTCTCTAAAACTAGAATTTTCAGAGAAAGTATTGGCACTCTTTGTTAGAGGAAGTTTTTTTCAATAGCAATTCCTTTTATCTGTGAAATCACAATTCTAGTTCTTTTCTCTTTTCCATTGACAAAGACAGATGAAAAATTAATGGTATGTGTGTTTCCTCAAACTTAGCTCATCAGGTGAAATTTCCTGGAAAGGTTTGAGTTTATGTATATATATATATATATATATATATATATATATATAATGGTGTCTCTATTGCTAGGAAATAGGAGATCGTCATCATCATTTTTCACAGTATGAAAGAGGACATGGAACATGTAGAGACAGAAGAACACCCAGAGAGCAAATGAAGGAATACAGGAAAATAAAACAGCTGATACAGACAGAAGGAGATTAGTGAAGAGTCTTAATGTATGCAACTAATTCGATTCTGCCACAGTAGACTGTGGGGAGCCACTGGAGTGTCTGTAGTAAAAAGATGATGCATTAAAGGGATAAGAGCAGGTGAGAAAAATTATTTTAGAAATAGCATTTGGGATTCATTAAAGAAGGAAGAAGTTAAATGTGAGGAGATATAGTGACCCCAGTCTGCTTTGGAATTTGTAGATTTTAGAGTGGGAGTGAAGGAAGGGAATGATGGCATGGCTATAGCTACTATCCAAATGGTCCCTGTTAAGAGTACAAACCAGAGGCTAAATGAGTCCAAAGCACTAAGCCACAAATCACACTATCATAATAGCCCCTTTTTACTAGTTCAAATTTCCATTCTTTACACAATGAACATTTCACTATAAAAAGAGACCTCTAAACCATACAAAAAATCACATTTCTATATGATCCACACTTTGGCTAAACCATCTAAATTTGCTAGGAGTATCCATCTGAAGTAACTGTTCAGTTATTTGCTTTATTGAGAGTTAATTATTCATGTCAGGTCCTCTTTCTCTGGTCTATATGGGAAAATTATAAATGCTTTTAAAAAATCAACCAATAGACATCTTAGCATCTTATATTCCCTATATTTCTCTAGGTTGTATAATTGTAAAGATGTGTTCTCCTATACAATATTGCACAAGATCTGTTTCTTTTTCATGTTTTTTTTTTACCAAGAATACCTTCAAACCCTGCATAAATTTGCCTTATTAAAGACATAAAGACTTGAAAAAAATAGTCATATGACTTGAATGTTACTGGTATCTTCTTTTGGGTGCCTTTCCTACTCTTCTAAATGAACCATCTATATAATCTTTTCATTTCTTTCAGAACTTTCACCTGTTTAAAATACCCTGTAAAGTAATCCCTGAAAACTTCAAAAATTTAATGCTTCTTTATTTAGCTTTCATCTTTATTTGTCTAGGTTCAGCTACCATTGTTGATTTCAATCATTAACAAACATTTATTAAGCACTCAACTATGTGTCTTGCAATGTGCAAACTTCTGAGGGTTCAAAAAGGTCCTGCCCTCACATAAAAACTCTGCCTTCAGGGAGCATTCTAAAAGGGGAGACAAGATATTAAAAAACATGTAAAAGTATATTTTAAAAATAGATAAAAAGATATTAAAAAACAGATATAAAAAACTGAAGCAGGCAGTTAGGTTGTTCAGTGTATGGAGAGCCAGACCTAGAAATTGGAGGTTCTGGGTTCAGATAAGACCTCAGACACTTCCTAGCTACTTGACCCCAGAGCAAGTCACTTAATCTCCATTGCCTAGCTTACCTTCTTACAACTCTTCTGCCTTGGAAACAATATGCAGTATTAATTCTAAGAGGGAAGGTATGAGACTTCTTTTAAGTAAATGGAAGCAAATCTTAGGGAAAAGTATAGAAGTTAGGAATCAAGGTGAATCTTTAAGGAAGCCGAGAAGGGAGCTAAAGGGCAGAAATTCCAGAAATGTGAGCCAGTCAGTAAAAAGACCCAGAGGAAGGATAGAATATCATTTTTGAGGAACTGTAAGAAAACCAGGATAGCTGGATTGTAGAATATGTGAAGAGGTGTAAGAAGACTGGAAATGTAGAAAAAGTCAAGATATAAATGTTCTTTCCATTAAATAGTGGAAAAATTTAATAGTATTCAACAAATATCTAGTAGTCTTTTACTATGTAAAAAGAACTTTGCAAGAAGATGGGAGAAAACAAATGTTAAGCCAAGAAAATTTCTCCATCTTCATGGAACCTATAATCTATTAGGAATATAAAACAAGAATCATAACAACTAAAATTACAACATTACATGATAATGTAAAAACTTTAGGATATTACCCTTAGAGGAAAGTTGCTACCAACCTGTGTAATAGAGGAGATTTATCATATCATTGAAGACATCTTGTAAAAGGTAACATTTGACTTGGGCTTTAATGTCCAGTCAGGTATTCAATAGGCAAATAGTATGAAGGATGATGCAGGAATGGGAAATGAAAAGAAAGAAGAGAGTGGAATTTATTCAAAAGGATTTGATTTAAGTGGAATACAGAAAATGTTGAAAGAAATAGTAATTTGATAAGACTGAAAAGATAGGATAGTGCCAAATATTAAACTTAAAAAGAACCATCATTCTCCCAGGCACTCATGCCAGGAGCTTCATTATCATCTTTGGCTCTTCCTCCTACATTTCCAGTGACAAGGTACAAGTTATTCTTTCAGCATACCAGCCTAACCTTTCCCTCCTTCCTATCCCCATTGCTACTCTAGACCCCTATTATCACCTGTTAGGATAACAATAAGATCTCCCAAGTGAATTTCCTCCTTCTATTCTAGATGCTCTATTTATTCCACACAGAAAGAAAAAAAGCAAACAGGATGCATGGCATGAAGTAAGGAGAGAAGAAGAAAGAAATAAGGGATACTGGAGGGAGCTCAGATGAGACAAGACTAGAAGGAAGATATTTAGAGGATAGAATAATATGGTAAAGTGTTATAGGCATAAAAATAATAATAGCTAGCAATTATATAGTAATTTTTCAGTCAAGACTGACTTCTTGTAACCCCATTCATGGTTTTCTTGGCCAAGATGGTGGTTATTTGCCCTTTCCTTCTCCAACTCATTTTTCAAATGAAGAAATTGAGGCAAGAAGGGTAAAGTGACTGGCCCAGGGCCATACTGTTAGCATAAGAGAGAGGAATCTTCCTGATTTCACACACAGCTCTCTATCTATTGTGCCACCTAGAACTTTACAAATATTATCTTATTTGATCCTCACAACAACCCTAAGGGTACATATTATTATTATTATTATCTCTAGAGGCATACAGTGATTAAGTAGTCTATCCAGGATCATATAGTTTAAGCATGTGAAGCTTGATTTGAACTCAGAATAGCACTCTTAAAAAGTAAAAAAAAATGAGCCAATTGATAAAGAGGCACAGAAGAACTATATATAAAAAATCTTAGATGATGTCACTAAATTCTCCTTCATGGTGGGAATTCTTAACCTTTTTTTGTGTCATATACATGCATTATTAATCTGCAAAACCCATGGATCCTCCCTCAGAATAATTTTTTTACACCCTTACCTTCCGTCTTGGAGTCAATACTATGTATTGGCTCCAAGGCAGAAGAGTGGTAAGGGCTAGGCAATGGGGGTTAAGTGACTTGTCCAGGGTCACACAACTAGGAAATGTCTGAGGTCAGGTTTGAACCTAGGACCTGCCATCTCTAAGTCTGACTCTCAATCCACTGAGCCACCCAACTGCTCCAACTCAGAATAAAATGTTTTTAAATACAAAAATAAATATATATGGGATTACAAAGAAAATCAACTATATTAAAATATCATTATCAAAATATTTTTAAAACAAATTCATAGACTCAAAGTTAAGAAAACCTGCTAATGGATATTTTCACCATTAATACCACCTCAACAGCCCTCACTAAGGAATTCCTGGTCCCCCACCTGCTAGTGTCTTCCCCTCTAAGGCTATCCTCCATCTACCCTATTTATCTATGGACTAATTTCAGTATACACATATACACACCATACGTTTCTCCTATTACAGTGTAAGTTGAAAACAGAGAATACTTTTCCTTTTTCTTTTTAACTATGGAGCTTTTAATATAAAGCCTACCCCATAATAAGGGCTAAAAAAATGCTTGTTGATTGAGTAATAAAATGATTTCAAAAATTAGTCAAAAGTAGAATACAGATAAAAAATCTGATGTAACCACCTATTAGTCAATCAGCCAGAACTAATTGCTGATTCTATAGGCACCTACTAAGTAGCGGCAGCACCAATTAGCCTCAGGTATAAAAAAGCTACCTAGTTGAATGAGGATCCTAAAGTTTCTGCCTTTGCCCCATGTATCAGCTGACAATTCTGCTCAGGTTTTGTTGCTATTATTGAGTTGTTTCAGTCAAGTTCAATTCTTCAGGATCCTATTTTGCGGTTTTCTCAGCAAAAATACTGAAGTGGTTTGCCATTTCTTTCTCCAGCTCTTTTTTATAAATGAGGAAATAGAGGCAAATAGGGTTAAATGGCTTGCCCAGGGCCACATAGCTAGTAAGGGTCTGAGGCCAGATTTGAACTCAGTAAGATGTCTTCTTGATTCCAAGTCCAGTACTCTAGCCACTGTACTACCTAGCTGCCCTTTGATTTGAAAAACTAATATTATTATAATGGGCAACTTTAGAAGACATTCAAGAATATTACTATTCTAATATAAGCCATAAAAGAGAACGTCTATACTGCCTATTATTAGCTATTGGTAACTACAGGAAAAGGCTATCATGCAGTTGGACTGAGAATGGAGGTCTTGAAAGGTCTTTTTTTTCAGTCTGATACTATGATTTCATTATTGTATGGAAATCCCTAAACTCTATGTTGATCACCATACTTATCTCTAACTTGAAGATTTTTCTGAGGTATTGAGAAGTTAATTAGGTTATCCAGGGCCACACATCAGTAGAGGGCCACTGGGGGGAAAATGGCTCGATGCCCACATCAGCTTCAGAAACCCAGATTTTACTGAGTTTTGATATGTTAGATCTCCCTGCCTCTCTGACACTGGTCACAACACATAGATAACAGTCAGTCATCAAAAGGGGACAAAGAAAAGACAAACAATAAAAAAGAGGAAAATAGCAATGTACTCAATTTCTTCTCAGTATTGGTGATGGAGAAGGAAAGCAAGAGAAAGACCACAAAGCTTAAACTATAATAAGAGGTCTTTTTGTAGGTTTACTGTTAGGTTGGGGGGAAAGGGGTGAATGGAGATAAGTGGAAGGCACAAACATATCTTAATGGAAGATGTAGTGAATACCCCAGCTAAGTGTTCATGTAATCATTTCCTATTGGAAAGGTAAATTGGATGGACTTACTGAACTGAGTGATAAATCCCTCCCAAATGCACAACCATCATGGAATTACAAATAAAAACTGAGGAGGAGTGACTATTTTTTATTGCTATGTCTCTATGGGAGAATGCCAGAGATATAGTGAAACTGGTCAGACACTATAAGCCTCTTAAAATGATCACTTAGGTTTTGCCACACATTTACACGGTGGAAATAAAATGCTTCTTGGATTTTATTGGTTCAATCTATCCAAGATCATAAGTATGTAATCAGGTACATTTCAGTGTACTACATTTTAAAATAGCATTCTTATTTTATTTGCCTAATCTCTTAGTACCCTCTAAGTTGGTTATTTGAACACTTCACTTGGGTAATATATAACAGTTTGCCTGTTTTCCTCTCATGTTCTGTAAACTGTATAACAAAGGAAAGAGTTGGGCAGCATCAAATTATTTACTAAGTATCTAAAAGTATATAATATTATGTTGGATATTTAATAAAAATAATTTAACCACACCATCCCTGAACTCTGCCAATTTAAAGTCTTTAGACAATGGAGACCAATTTAAAAAATCTTCTCTAACAGAATGAAGTTCAAAATCAGGCAATTTTTAGGACGGCACACATATATTACCCAGTTTTAGACTAAACATAATGGAAATTGTCATTTTTGGCCTCAATTATTTGGATTATTGTTTCTGTCCCTAATCCTGAACTATTAATGACTTCCCTATTTTTATTGACACCATCATCCTTCTTGTTACTCAGATTTGTACTCTTTGAAGCAAACTGGCTTTTCCTTCTCCCATACAACACTGTGCCCTGATCTATTTCATCAGTTACCAAATCTTGTTGATTTTATCTCCACAATATATCTCATAAGCTAGCTTGGCTGAAGCAGATGCAGATTCCCCCAAAAGTTAGATGGAGCTTTTTCCAGGTAGGATAGATCACCACCATATTTTCTAGATATGTCAGCATATGCCCAGGTATTCCCGAAAAGGGCTGCTCTGTTCCCCCTCTCCACTGCACCTGAGGACAATCTCCATATGCCCCACCTTTCTGTCCAGCAGTCTAAAGCCAGCACTTCCTCCCTCCACTGTCTGGGATAATGAGGGGAAGAGGAGCTTCATAGGCAGCTATTTGGTGTAGTTTGGCACATGATCTCTAAAAGGGGCACCAATGTTGTTCTAGCTCATCCATCTTCAGGCCTCCATGGAGATATTCCTGGTCTCTGACATATTCCTTGCAGAAGATATTCCAAACATTTTTATTGGTTATGTCAAAAAATATGTTTCCCACCTCAACCCCAATTTCATGACTTTCATGGCTTCTGCCAAGTCTCACATAAAATCCTTCTCTGTCCCTCTTGATGCTAGTGCCTTTCTCTATGGCCATCTTCAATTTATCCTCTCTATATATTGTTTGAGTATTGTCATTAGTATGTTGTCTCCCCTGTTAAGGAGAATGAAGAGAGTTTTGCTATTTTGTTGTTTTTACTATTTTTGCTTTATTCTCATAGGCTCAACATTTAACACAGTGTCTAGCACATAGTCACAACTTAATAAATTCTTATTGACTTCACTTTATCAAGCACAAAAACCCTGGGAGCACCAGTGCCCCCTTAGACCACTGGCCCACCTTCCAAACTAGCCAGCATCTTAAAGAGATGAGACTTGGATTGTAATTTCCAGAAAGAAGTTCCTTAGCACTGTAAAATAGTTCTACATCAGGTAGAGATATTTTTTCCCCAGTGGAAATCACATTAAAGATCTATTACCAACTATTTTGCTAAATTGAGTCTTCTAATCTGATCAGTAGGGCCAGTGATCTAAAAGCAAAAGACTCAGTCAAGTCAACAAGCATTTTTTGAAGCCACTGTGTTCAGTATGCTGGCTAGTTCTTAAGAGGAAGTATACCAATAAGGGACTCATGAGCTATAAAGGTAGGAATAAGATAAGGTAGCCTAGAAACTAAGATGGCAGATATCATCTGGTAATGCAACCTATAAATGCCAGCACAAATTAGGGGACTAGCTAAGAAGTAGTCATTGTACAGAAATACAAACATGTAATAGACCACTCATCTCTCCTTACCCTTACTCAAAAATCTTCTTCCAAGATAAAAAATATGAAATCTTTTGTCTAACATTAAAAGCCCAGCACAATCTGACTCCTACCAACCTTTCCAGTCTAATTTCATAACATGATTTCTTTTCATGTAATCTCAATTCCAGGCAAACTGACTTACTAGCCAACCCCCATTCATGACAATCCATGGGGTCCCACATCAGAAATCTATTCTCTTTTAACTTCTGTCTCCCAAAACCTATAGCCTTTTTTCAAAGTTCAGGTGATAATTCCTATATGAAAATTTTTCCTGATTTATTCAATTTTTATCACTTCCTACTTCTTAAAATTTATGAATGTATCCTACTTCCCCTACTCCACATGCACATACCTCCTTTTGTAGAATCTAAACTTCTTCAGAGAAGGGCCTCTTTTTTCCTTTGTATATCATTGTCTACCACAGCATTTAGATGGAGCTTAATAAATGTTTGTTGAATAAAATTGAATTCCCCACTTTAATCTAAAGCACTTCATTACAAAATAGGAGCAGATATAAATGATCTAGAATGATCATAACAGGGCAATGAGGTAGCTCAGTGTATAGAGAGCTAGACCTAGAAATGGGAGGTCTCAGGTTCAAATCTAGCCTTGGATACTTCCTAGATAGATGTGTGACTTTGGAGAAGTCATTTAAGCATCATTTGCCTAGCCCTTGGCCTTCTGTTTCAGAGTTGTTACTAAGACAGCAAGTAAGGGTAAAAAAAATGAATGATTATATCTTGCTGTATATGTGTGTGTGTGTGTGAGAACCAGTCATTCTGGAGGGCATTTTTGGAACTATGCCCAAAGGGCCATAAAATTCAGCATAGCCTTTGATTCTATAATACCATTATTTAGTCTGTATCCCAAAGAGATAATTTTAAAAAGGGAAAAGAACCCATTTGTACAAAAAAAAATTATAGCAGCTCTTTTTCTGGAATTGGGATTTGAGTGGATGCCCATCAGTTGGGGAATCACTGAAGAAATTGTGGTATATGTTGGTGGTGGAATACCATTGTGCTCTAAGAAATGATAAGCAAGAACATTTCATAAAAAGCTGGAAAGATCTACATGAACTGATGCAGAGCAAAATACACTGAAACAGGGGAACATTGTACATAGTAACTAATACTGTATGATGACCTACTATGAAAACTTGGCTACTCTTAGGAATAGAATTATATGGGAAAATTCTGAAGAACTTATGACATGGAATGCTATGTACTTCCATAAAAACAAGTTTTGGGGTCATGTGGATGAGGATCAAGGCATACTATCTTTCACAGATGAATATTTATGGTTTTATTTGGAGGTTTTGGTTTTGTATGAGGGTACTCTTATGACAATGACCAATATGTAAGTGTGTTTTGCAAGATAATATATGTATGATCCAGATCAAATTTCTTATCATCTGTAAGTAAGAAGGGAGGCTGGGAGATGGTTTGGATCTTATAATTTTGGAAAATGTATGTTGAAAATTGTTATTACACATAATTGGAAAAATAAAATATCTTTGAATTATTAAAAAAGTCCATTCCAGACATGGAGAATAGTCTATAGAAAGGATAGAGACAGAAGTCCTGTCAAGTTAAAGAATTATCAGAGTATTAAAATGAAATTTTATTTAGATTTCTTACAGATTATAAAATAAATATTCAAAATAATTTGAAAATTATCATTGGCCTCCAATTTTTCCACATGGCAGTCTAAATTTTGAATCATAAATATAGAGCTAGAAGGGGACTAAAAAACTATTAACCCAACTTTTCAGATAAGAAAATTAAGGCACAGAGTATATAGTTAACTGATATGCGCAAGCACATGAGATTGCATTTGAACCAGGTCTTTCTGTCTCTGAGTATAATATACTATCCACTACATCATGCTACTTCTCAAATCAGACTTGAGTATATCCTGATAGTCTTTAAAAGGGTGAATTTTTAAAGATCAGTTATTCTGGAATAGATATAAAGAAAAATGCCAGTCTTTAAAGTTGGAACAGAAATCTCATCTCTTGTGGTCAAAAAAAATTATTCATATGAATAATATGGCATTTGATGTACAGAAAGACACAACCAACTCTTTGGAAGGTATATATATATATATATAAATAATTTCCCATTGTATAAATACTCTTTATACATTTTTGCATTTTAACTTGATTAACCAGGCCACTATAATCCAAACTAAATAATATACAAGTTTTAAGTGATCAGTTCAGCCCCAAGAAACATTTGAAATTGCTAACACCATTCCTAGGTGTTAAGAGATTTATTTATTGTGGTTATAATACTAAAGTGAAAGTAACTTGATGTTTACCCTAAAATTATAAATTTAATATATAATATAAATCAATTGGTTTAAAAGAAAAAAATGTACTAGATATGCTTTCATATTCTTCAAGTACAAGATACCTTGATGCCATTCCCCACTTCCACATTTTGGAAAGAACTCTGTTAAAATGAATAGACTGAAGAAGAAAAACAACTGCTTGATCACATGGATAGATGGGGATATGATTAGGGACATAGACTCTAAATGATCACTCTAATACAAGTATTAATAATATGGAAATAGGTCTTGATCAATGACATATGTAAAACCCAGTGGAACTGCTTGTTGGCTATGGGAGGGGGTGGGATGAAGGGAGGGAAAGAATATGAATCATATAATCATGGGGGGGAATTCTAAATCAATGAAATACAAATTTTCAAATTAAAAAATGAATGGGCTGAAAGTCTGAGGAGAGAATCATCAACACATTCTGACAAATACTGACTGGGCTGCTTAAGCAGGAAAAATTGAGCTATAAATGTTGAGGATAGGATATCTATTGAGAGAAGTTTCCAAAGATTTCTTACTTCCCATAGTGAAGATTTTTTTTTTCCAACCAAAGGAGCCTTTCTTGAGTTTTTTAGCTGGTCTGTCACCAGCCCCAA
The DNA here is from genome assembly GCF_027887165.1 of Monodelphis domestica. Classification (NCBI taxonomy): domain Eukaryota; kingdom Metazoa; phylum Chordata; class Mammalia; order Didelphimorphia; family Didelphidae; genus Monodelphis; species Monodelphis domestica. Next base: position 196,309,589 of record NC_077227.1, read on the forward strand.
AAGAGTCTTGGGAAAACAAAGCCAAATAAGGATGATAGTAAGCCTCTAAAAACACAAAGTATTTGAACTCTTTGAACCCTTCAAAAAAGTTCATTCATCCTTCATAGGAGTCAAAAGTTTAGGACAAATTATTCTTCTTATTCCATTTAGGTCCTAACCTGAGACCAGATTTCTTCCTGGGATACATTTTTTTTAAACTCCTGCTTTTACTTCCTGTCCCCACATTTCCTCCTTCATATATAGCTCACAAATCTATTTACACTGATCTCTTTTCCTGACCGGAAAATGCTGCATGGATATGAGGTGAATGAGAGAGTTATTTACTAAAGTTCAGTTACTGAAGCACTTTAAAAAAAAAAGGAAAGAAAGAAAGAAAGAAAGAAAGAAAGAAAGAAAGAAAGAAAGAAAGAAAGAAAGAAAGAAAGAAAGAAAGAAAGAAAGAAAGAAAGAAAGAAAGAAAGAAAGAAAGAAAGAAAGAAAGAAAGAAAGAAAGAAAGAAAGAAAGAAAGAAAGAAAGAAAGAAAGAAAGAAAGAAAGAAAGAAAGAAAGAAAGAAAGAAAGAAAGAAAGAAAGAAAGAAAGAAGGAAGGAAGGAAGGAAGGAAAAGGCATGTGAAGATAACTACATGTCTATCAAATGGATGGACAGATAGACAAACTCAGTATGCATAGAGATCTGGCCTCAGAACCAGGAAAACGAGTTCAAGTTTTGCCCTTGACAAACACCAGCTATTTGATACTGGATAAGACATTTTCTCATTCTACACTCTAGGTAACTCTTTAAAACCATTTGTTGCAGAGAAGGTGCTGACTTGTATTGATAAAGAGAATTTACTCACCTGGGAGTTCCCATAATGATAAAATCACAGATGTACTTCACCCAGGTATTATACAAAATAGGTAATATAATTATAAAATCTAGAGACATGGATCAGATATATGTAAATAAATACATGCATATACACAAATATATATATAAATATGTAACTGGTAATTCATTAATTAAGTTATATGAAGGACCACAAATATTCCATTATCATTTTGCTTCTCTCTTTGTTTATTATCTTTCTTTGGGGTAGATCCTTGAGTCTAGGATAGGAAGCACAAAAAAAATTGCATTTCCTTCTGGTGTCTATTTCAGAGGATTGAATTACGCTTGCTGTGGATTTTTGCATGTGTGTGCGCAAAAGGAATGGGAAGTTATTTGGAGATTTTAATAGACTTTCATGGTTTTTTTTTCCTCACTAAGTTCAACCTAAGGTGACCCATGATGTTCATAGTTAAGATTTTGCTACAAACAAAATAACAGGGTATATGTACTACATAGGGAGAAAGCATGATAGGTATAATGGAAAGCATAGTGACTAGTATTAGGGGACCATATGTCTTAAAAAGCTATATAAATGCTGGAAATTATTATTATTATTATACATGCTGATTCTTGCTTGACCATGAAGAATTTACTATCCATTTGGAAATACAGAAGATATATGGACACCAGCAGATACACGATTTCAAACCAAACATAAATGTGGGATGGATGTCCAGTACAGAATGATGATATTAGGGCAGATCTTTCACTCTAATGTCTTATGGAGAATTTGTGTTGAGGAGTAGTAAGAAATGGGGTAAGTTCAGGGGGGGAATCTTTTAACGTGGATCAGGATTTTAGGTTTAATATCAATTAGTCAACATTTATTAAGCACCTACTATGTACTAAGGGGCAACTAAGTGACACAGCAAATAGAGTGCAGGTCTGGAAAACTCATCTTTCCATGTTAAAATCTGGCCTCAGACTTTAACTAGCTAGATGATCCTGGGCAAATCGCTTTATCCAGTTTGCCTCATTTTATTATATAAAATAAACTAGAGGCAGAAATGGTAAATAACTCCAGTAGGCCAAGAAAATTTCACAAAGAGTTGGATATGACTGAAAAAATAAATAAGCAATATGTGCTTTAAGCACACACACCAAAGATGCAAAAAGAGGCAAAAGATAGTCTTTTATTTTCAAGTAATTTACCTTCTACATGCCAACAAATATATACAGAGCAAGTGATGAATAGGAGATAATTAATAGGAAAGAGAAATTAAGATGCCAAAAATACTTTAGAAAAATATTTTGCAAGGGATTACCAGGGATTAAGAGATTTTTCCCATTCATCAAGGTAAAAAACCTGGTCAGTGAATGTGTTTACTTGATTATTGAGGAGAAGTTACTTAAAGGTAACAATTTTTGATAATTTAAATAATTTTGTCTCCTTTTTCACAGAGTAAGACATCATACCAGAGATTCATAGATAAAGTGGGAAGAACCCTCAGGGAAATCTAGTCCAACCCCCTGATTTTATTTATGAGGAAACTCCAATTGGTGGTCTTCCTCTTGGTTTTTTACCTCTTGGTTTCCCCAGATTCTTTCAAGTTCAAGGCTCTGGTAGACACAGGCATCACTTTTATTGGATACGGATCTCCCCATTTTGGGACAAACCTGTGACAAACCACAACTGAAGCCAAATTTAAACTTGACTACCATTCAATTCTGTTGAAAGAAGAATGACATCCTCTCTTTAACAGACAAAAATGATGACTAGTGTATCATAATACATAAATTATTTCAGCCTAAATACAATCTAAAATACAAACTTCTACAAGAAGTTTTTCTAGATCTTAACTCTTGTGGTTTCCTCTTATTGGTTAATGTTAAATTAATATTGAACTAGTATGGGGTAACTAGGTGGCTCAGTGTTTTGAAATCTAGGCCTAGAGATGGGAGACCCTGGTTTCAAATATAGCTTCTGACACTTCTTACCTGGTTGACCCTGAACACATCACTTAACCCTTTGCCTAGCCCTAACACTCTTCTATCTTGGAACCAATACATAGTATTGATTCTAAGATGTAAGTAAGGGTTTAAAAATTAAAAAAAAAATTAAGCCAGTACATCATAAGATTAGAAAATGTAATGATCACTGCAATCATTCTTCCATAGTCAATTGTAATAGGAGCAGTTTTCTCAGCAGTTGGTATCTTATTTTCAATCTTTCTCAGTTTTCCTCAAAGTGGTAATGTGACTGAAGTTCACAATGACTGCTGAGAAGTATGTTGGGAAAGTCCTTAGTCCACTTACTTATTTTCTTTTTCCCAAAAAAATATATCTCCAGAAAATCCCACCACTTATTAAACCTAGATAACAAGGGCCTCTGGTAGCCACTGGCATCACTTTTATTGGATACAGATCTCCCCATTTTGTGCCACCCTGTTCTAAACCACAACTGAAGTCAAAGTTAAACTTGACTACAATTCAATTCTGTAGAAAGAAGAATGACCTCCTCTCTTCACTGGGCAAAAATTATGGCTAGTGTACCATATACATAGATTATTTCAGTCTAAATACAGAGGTCCCTGAACTCATTTAAAAGCATAAAAACAAATTATCACAATCTTAAGGCTACTGGAACACAGAAACAGAAAGCAATTCCTCTCAAATTCTGGTGTAAATTTGTTCCCACATATTATGGATTAAGATTCAAACCTCTGGACACAATTATGGTTGACCAGTAGGCTTTTTATCTGACAAATGACTAGGCTGACTTCAAAATCAGATCTCACAGCCTCCAGAGGACAATACACTCATCTTGAGGAGCTTTTCGGCTCTAGGATATTTCAGAGACAGTTTTTACAAAAGAAACACCTCAGGTGTACCGAAGCTTTGTGTAATGAAATCTTTCAGAGCAGGCAGAAAAAAAATATAACTCTTTCCCATCTGGATTCAGTTGTCGGGAAGAGCACATTTAATTTCAAGTCAATCGCTTCTCTGCACATCAGCACTTAAGGGATTAAAGACAAGCCTAGTTTTGTTGCCCTAAATGTACTGTTATTGTTATCAATTCGTGCAGCCTTGCAATAAGTTTTCAATAAATCTAAGATTAACTATTATTTTCTCACCTATAAATAAAATATAATCATCTTAAAAATCAATGAAGGGAAAACCATCAGATACATTAACCTGGCTCAGAATCCCTCCAGGCCCCCAATATGAAACAGAGGGCTATGGATCTTTTATTTTATTGAGCTATATCTCTTTGTACGGCAACCAGCAGGCAAAAGGAGAGGGGGTGGGTGGGTGGGGGCCGGAATCAAATCTAAAAATCAAAGACAAAGGGTTTTTTTTTTTTTTTTTGGTTCTAGAAACCACTGAGGTAAGGGTAGAATAATACTTATTTTTGGCCCCGCGGTTCATTTTTCCCCGCCTTAATTTTCAATCAGATGCAATAAAAAAGGACATTGCCTCTAGTCACTGCCGGCTTTATTACCATCTCCACAGCTGACTTTTATCACTTCCAAATCCTTCCCTTTTAAAGTCACCTATGCAACCTTGCGATGTTATAAACACCTTTGGTTGTCTTCACCAACTGTCATTCAGTACCATCTGCTGTTACATTCTAAAAAGCAGTAATGCCTAGGGGTCAAGGCTGCTTTCTTTCAGGAAACTGAAGAATGTAGCCAAGTCATTTGGTGCTTCTTGGCGCCCCGCTCCCCATCCTCCACCCCCAGCCTCCAGCTTTCCTATACCCAGGAGTCGCCGTTTCCCTTGCCTTTCACTTGTGAATGTCCCTCAAAAGACGCGAACTCCACAATAAGGTAACCCTGCAAAAATAATGTTTTATAGACAACCCATTATCAACTAACAGAAGGGGGTGATTAGTCATCTGCTCTACTTGAAATAGATCCAAAGGAATTTCAAGTCTGCCTCTCACAGACAGAAGAGCATTCAGCTCAGAATACCAGGACGAGGGCAAGCCCATGGGCCTTTCTTTGGGGCCTGACGGGCAGGAGCCAGAGCCATTCCAAGGACTCCAGGATGCCCTGAGTAGCCAACAAGCAAGCCTCTCTTTGATCCTGGGAAGGGTAGTTCTCCCTCCCCACATGCTAAATTCAGCAGCCCCCTTGTCTACCCTGGCCCCCAGGACTATCAGCCCTTTTGTCCCCTCCTTGGAACAGTGCCAGCATGGGCTCCTTTTTGTTTCTGCTTTCAACAACCAGCATCCAGGAACTTTGAAAGATTTCTGGCTTAAAAAAAAAAAAGGTTGGATTCAAGGAAATTAAATCAAATCCTTGCTCAAGATAGGCTCACTGAAGAAATATATTTTTTTCCTACAATAGGAGCAGCATTCATCAGCGAATTGCCCCTAATTCATTTATGGTAGATCATTGCAAATTCACATTAAATTTATCCATATCCAATCACAAAGGAATTGTGATTTTGAAAGCAGAAGAGGCCTGGCCTACCCTCCAGGCAACTCAAATGCAAGTCCAAGTTTGCTCCCCCTATAAATAAAATATAATCATCTTAAAAATCAATGTGGAAAAACAATCATAAACATTAACCCAACTCGAAATCCCTTCAGCCACTTTTATAAACTGCCCTGAACTAAATCTTTCCTTTTATTGAACTGTATCATTTTTTGTATGGCAACTGACAGGGGGAAAAAAAATCAATCTAAAATCAAAGACTCTGGTTTTGTCTTCTGGAAACAAGGATGGAGAATATTAGAGCAGAATTCGACCCGTCTTACTTTTTAAAATTTTTTTATTTTAAAACTCTAGGAAACAATGGTTTTTGAGCTACTAGAAAGAGATTAATCTTGGTTTAGACTCTTCCTTTCCTAAGCCTTGCTGTAAGCAATTTTTAAAAGTTACTTTAAAAATTGTCAGCTTTCTTCCTTAAGTTCCTAAGCAATGATATTGGAAATGGAAGCATGAAGTAGATACATTGAAACAAGAGGATTGGCACTGTTGTAGCTAATGAATGATATTATGGATATAAGCTAACCATTGGAAATCTTTGTCTATGTGGTAATTTCTTGATTTTTCTCCCCCTTCTAGGCAAGTTCATGATCAGGGAAAATATGGAAATTATCTTTGGGCAGGCTTTATCCCATGTGTGGCTCTCTCCTCACTCCAAATTTGTAAAATCCGAAGTTTCTTAGAATGTTAAACTAAAATTCCACTTGCTACCCTTTCTAGAGAGGATGAGGCCAGACAAGGTGGACTCTCTGAATTAGAGATTGGATATGTGACTTTAGTATCAACTTTGATTCTTCCCTCATCTCTCATATTCAAAATGTTGAGATGAGATTGGAATCCCAGTCCATAACTTTACCCAATATTCCAGGCTGCTTCTTCAGTACCCCTTAGTGGCTTCCTATTATCTCCAGCATAAAGTTCAAATTTGTTTTTCTAGCATTCAAGGCTCTCCAAAACCTTTTGTCAACATGCCTTTTCAATTTTGTTTCATATTCCTCTGCTCCATGCCCTCTACTGAAGTCAACTAGACAACTCTCTGGACACCTCTATTTTCCATTCCCAAACATGTAATGTGCTCTTATATATCTCTGTTCCTGAACTCAATCAGTCCCCTAGAATTAAAGGATTCTCCTTTTCCTTCTTTAGCAGTGGAAACCATTTTCATTCTCAAAAGCCCAATTCAAATTCCACCTCTTATTTTTATTCCACTCTTATCCCACCTGAACTTTCTCTGATTTTCCCAGCTGGTGATTACCCAATTTCTCCCTCAGAATTTATGTACCACTTTGTTTTTCAATTTTATAATGTACTTAAAATATATACTAAATATTTCAGCAAGAAATATGCTGCTAAATGTTTAACAACCAGCTTTCTGAATATATAAAGATGTGCATGTTCATATATATCCATTTGAATCTATATTACACACATAAATGCATGACACACTTTAAAGTTTAATTTACATCATGAACATCTTCTCTATTACTATCTTAAATTTAGAAAATTAACAAAACAAATCAAGTCTATTTCTGAAATGGATATGGCTAATAGTTGGTTCTCATAAGCCAGTTTAAGGTTGCTTCAGCATCCCCCTGAATCAAGGTTGGTATCTTCTCCCCAAGAGACCATGAGCACCTTCAGGGCAAATGGCCTATCTTGACCTAACTTTGCATCACTCCCATGTACCTAAAACTGTGCTTGGTCCAAAGCAAATGCCTAATAAATATTTGTTGATTTTGTAGGGTTTCATGACACCAACAGAAAGCTAACAGGGTAAGCCATTAGTTCTGTTGTTTGGGCAGATAGTAGACAAACACTTTCAGATGCTATGCACTTTAGTTTTTAAAGGATAGTTCCCACTAAAATAGAGGAAATTTCACAGAACAAAACCTAAGAAGAGATGGGAAAAAATAAGAAGTCAGCTAGAGAATGGAAAAAAAAAATTACTCAAAGAAAATGACCTCAAGAAAAGGCCACCATTCTTTGCACAGCTCTCTGGGGTATGTGGTGTAAGGGAGGGCACCAGGAAGGGGAAGACTATGTCTACTTCAAGACACTCCTAAGACCTTACTTTTTAGTATTTTGAAGTAGTATGATATAGTTGGTACAGTTCTGGGCTCAGAATCTGAAAAATTTGGATTCAAATCCTGCCACTGGTTTTTATTAACTGGTTGAGTCTGTGTTAGTCACTTATCCTTCATATGTCTCAAATACTTATCTACTAAGTTTCAAGTGAAATAGTGAGAGCCCTGGCTTTGAAATCAGAAGATTTAGGTTCTAATCCTGGTTCTATCACTTCATGCCTGTTTTACCTTGGATAAGCTACTTAATGTCTCTAAACCTCAGATTTATCATCTATAAAAGAAAGGGTCATTGAATTCAAAGGCTTCATTGATCCCCCTCAAGCTTTAAATCTCAGCTCCTAGGTAGGGTGATTCTTTCTTAGATAGGATCAGAGACCTAGAGTTAGAAGAGACTTCAAAGGCCATTAGTCCAGTTTCCTCCTTTTATAGCTGAGAAAACTGAGTCTCAGGAATTAAGTGACTTGCCCAAGGCCACAAAAGTAAAGATGGGTTTCAAATTCAAGTCCTGATTCCACTGTGCTAATTTTTCCACTGCCTCATATCTGTTTAAGGGTAGGTTGTGATTTGTAGTTTGTTTTGGTGAAAAGAGTTTCCATAGCAGGAGTTACTCGGGGGAAAATGATAGGTCCCTTACTTATTTCCTATAGTTCACACATGACAAAATCACTATACATCTTCCACCAGCAGCCCCATAAATGTGGATATACCTACATCTCTTTTAGGGACTGAATGGTCTCAAATACCAAGACTATGATAGATCACCTTGAAAGTAGAAAAGGCTAAATCTCTCTCTTCCCACACATGAAAAAAAAAATCATGTTATCAGGAATCTGGAAATGTCCTTATATATGGAAAAGTAGCTTGCCTGCTACATGTGGAAAAGAAAATTGGAGTCAATATATGAGAAAATAATTATTCCCATCTTTACTGAATTGAAAGTTTAATTCTTAAAGCTATTTACACCATTTTTTCTTTTGAATTAAAAACCCACCTCCTAAAATAAGATTAACTCCTAGAAAGACAAATGTAAACTGGGAAATTAGCCTGTCAAAATCATTTACAATTAAGTGATAATAAGTGAGAGGTTTTCAATATTTAAACACCAACACTTGAACTATTGAGAACAAACTGTTAGCCTTTTTAAATCCTTCAGAATATTTAACCTTGATTTCCAGAGATTTGTGAGGGGCTTTAACAATACCACTCTCTAGACATTTCTGAAATTAAATCTATGCCCCCCCTAAGGTTAAAGGCATGTGCTACTAATAATTACAGGGGATTTGGATAGTTCCTAATGGACCTGAAAAATGCCAAATTTTAACAGAACACTTCAGGCTGAAGAATAAGCATCAACCTCGGCAGTGGCCTAAATGAAGGGGCAGGGAAGTTGTTTCTGTTTTTGTTTTTTAATGATGACCAGCTGCTTTCATTTTCTTTTTCCAGGGTGCCGACTTTTTCCTAATATTCCTGGCACATTCTTCCTTTTTGTATGGTTCCTCACAAATAAGCAAATTTAATACTTGAACAAAATATCTTCTTGAGTTCAAGGATAGTGGGTAAGTCAAACTATGTAAATGAAATAAAATGGTGGTTAATTTTCAGACTCTTTACATCATGGAATACACTAACACCCACCCAAAAGAAATCCCACAGTAGAGAAATTTCTCTCTAAATTAACTAGCAATTAATACTATTATACTACCTTCTGTCTGCAAAATCATCTTAATTCAGTGAACCCGATGGGTCAGTCCCTCAGAAAACTCTATATACTGTTTTTTCCCCTTTCTGCTAATCACATAAATACTTGCATACCCCAAGATTAGTTTTCTGCTTTCCTAAGTATACTAGCTTGATGGATTAAGCAATCAATGCTCAGATATGAATTCTATGATACTGGGAATGACTCATAGAGGAGATATATATCTTAAGATACTTATTGAAGAATATAAAAGATTGGATGGAAGTTAACAGCATGTCTCTATTTCTGCTGGCCCCAGAGTGGAACAGATATCCTTAGCCTCAGCTTTTAACATAATGAGGTAGGTCGTGAGCTCCACCAGACTAATATGTTGAGCCAGTCCACAGTATCTCTCCAGGAAAAAAAATGTTTATACTTCAAAAGATATCTGTAGGGAAGAATACTGGGATTATGCTCCTAATATCTCCTAGTAACACAAAGTTACAGATAAAAATTCCTACATGTATATATGAATACGTATATATATATACACATATCTATATCATTTCTCCACTTCTCTATCCTGTAAGCTATTTCTTATAACAAAGAAAAAAGAAAGAGGAAAAAAGTAATTCAGCAAAACTAATATATCAGCCAAATCTTATTGTACACCAATTGTTCTACAGCTGTTATTCTCCATATGTACAACTAATGGGGAAGGTACATTTTCTTATATCTTCTCTAGAGCTAAGCTGGGAAATTATAGTGACAGAGTATCCCATTTGTGCATATTGTCTTCCTCATTGTTTACTTCACTTTGTATCAGTTCATACAAGTCTTCCTATGCTACTCTGAATTCTTCATATTCATCATTTCTTAAGAGTACCCTTGGGTACCATAATTCATACATAGCTATTTCCCAAATGCTAGACAATTATGTTGTTTCTTCTACTAAAATTTTATGTAAGGTACCTAGGGGAAAGAGTAACTTCAATTGTGAAATGGAATATATAACTTCTTTAGAAGTTTTGTAAACATCTCTAGTTTTGTAGGAATTGAGAATGAGTAATGCATGTTTGACACCACCACCACCACCATCCACCTCCTAAACTAAAAATCTTAACTCATATTTCCCTGGAAAAAACCCAGAGTATTTGCATACACAAAGTAGAACACAATAACAGACCTCTATAGGAAGTCATGAATCTTTATTTCACACTATGTGCTTTTTAGAAAATATTTTTTAAATTATTTATTTTTAAACAATCCTTGTTGTCTGTGATACAATGAACCTAATTTTTTGGCATAAGTATCATTAACTCAGCCTTTCCCCATAATGATACTTTCTCAGCAGGTGTAATGTGAAGATTATTTCTGATACCCTCTCCTCTTCAAAGTTTTCTTCCCAAGAGCTTTAGAGAGAATATCTTAATGTAAAGCAGTTAATTGAATAAGTGGAATTTAAAGTCAAGAATTACTGGAAGGTAGTGCCTCGGCATTGCAACATCCACATACACCTTTGACAACTTTAAGACACATAGGCTTATCTATAAATATATTATAGCCATCTGGTATCTTTCACTGATTTTATGTCCCTTACAGTTCTCAAATTCTATTAATAATATTTACAAAATGACAGAACATGTAACTAGTGATTTAAAAACCCTTTAAAATGAAGAAATATAATATGCATTTATAAGAAGTCTAATATAACCTATTTAAATAAGCTATCAGCAATTAAAAGTGTGAAATGGATAAAACAACTGATATCAGCACAGCTCACCATCAATTTCTTTTTTTTAAAAAGTTTTTATTTCATTATGTCCAAATTGTGTGTAAAAATATTTTAAATTGTTTTTTTAGTTTTGAGTTCCAAATTCTTTTCCTTCCTTGCCTACTTGAAAAGGTAAGCAATTTAATTTCATCTGTACATATGAGATAATTAAAAACATTTCCACATTAGTCATGCCGCAAAAGAAAGCACAACTAATATAAAACAATAAAAAATAATGAAGATTTTTTTAAGGGATGTTTCGATCTGCATTCAAAGTTCATTAGCTGTCTCTGGGGTTGTATAACATTTCTCATAATAGGTCCTTTGGATTTGACTTGGATCATCATTTTGATCAGAGTAGCTAAATCTTTCACAGCTGATCATCATGACAATAATGTTGGTGCTTTGTACAGTACTCTCCTGGTTCTGCTCACTACACTTTGCATGAGTTCATATAATTCTACCCAGGTTTTTCTGAAACTTTTCTGCTCCTCATTTCTTATAACACAATAGTATCCACCACACAATTATACAGCACAATTTCTTCAGCCATTCTCCAATTTATGGACATTCTTTCAATTTCTAATTCTTTGCTACCTCTAAAGGACTAAAATAAATATTTTTGTACAAATAGGGCCCTTCCCTTCTTTAAATTCTTTGGGATACAGACCTATAAGTTTCTGGGTCAAAGGGTATGCTTTAGGTATAGTTCAAAAATTTCTCCACCAACAGTACAATAAGTGTTTTGATTTTTCCACATCCCCTGAAGCATTTGTCATTTTCCTCAATTTCTAAGGAAGTTTAACCAATGTATATTAATCTCCATGACAAGTAATTCAAAGTAACCTGGATATTATAATCATTGTAAATGGTTGATCTTGCTAAGTAGAAATGTATAGTAGCCAGGGTTAACACAAAACAATAAGAAGCAGTGGAAAGAAATACATGTTACAGAAAGCTTGGCAAAAGATCCAGTTAAGCCAAATCATTCTAGGGGAATTCAATCATGAAACCACAAGGAGAAAAATAACAAATGGGAAAAAAAGATGCCTAAAAAATATTTGTCAGAGTTTCTGTAACAAATAATTTTCTCCATCAATAACAATGGGACTACAACTTTTGGAGTCCATTGTCAGAGTCCTCAATTTATTTACTACTTGAAAAAGTAGAAATAATGTGAAAGAAAACAGAGGGGAAGAGCAGATAGATTAAACAAGCATATACTTTTTTGTTTATCTACTAGTTTAGAGCACCCATTTTCTGTAGCTTTTTTTCCATTACTGTGAATAATTAAAATTTTATTTTGTTTCCAAAGAGACAGGCATTGTTAGGCAGATGAATTGGAGTAAGAATTTCAGTGCCTTCATTTTTGCCCTGACATGTTATGAGTCTTGGACTACAGCATTTATTCCTTGGTTTCCTCTAAAATGGAAAAATCTATCTCATAAGAACTGTTAGCTGTACCTGTATTGGAAAAGTATGGGTGGTCACAGAACCAAATGAGGCAATATTATGCTGACAGTTACTCAGTTATTCAACCTGAATTAACATTTTGTCACAAATATTGCACAAATTTTCTACTAATTAGTGTTATTTTCAGTCTCAGAAAAACCCCAACTAAAATACAAAGTAATAACACAGCTGCCCTTTGGGATACTTCACATCATATATAAGATCCTCAGAGTTGTCACCCAAGATCGTAGTAAAAATTTTAAAAAGTAATGTTGGCATTCTTCACCCCCCCCCTTTTCTGCCCACCCTAGAAATTCTTGGGCAAGAGAGTCTCTTTGTCATTTTACAAAGTTCTTTATTTACATAAATTAGCATGTTATGTTAATTTGTTGTATCTTTGCTCCAGGTAGGTGAAATACAATCCAGATGTGCCCAGATTTCAGCAAGCCTAATTTACAAAAGTCTAAAATTATTTGCATTGATAGGATCCAGCATAGGGTTCCTTTAAATAATAAGCATACCAGATTAAGTAATTGTGTAAAATATAATATAATTTATCAATATTCAATTGATAATATATTAAGTAGGAAGATTCCATTTTTATAAGTAAAATTTTTACCATCCCAGGAATATTTCTAACCATCAAAATATTATATTGTTCTTAAGGATTTATGATTTTGAGTGTGTGTGTGTGGATATATCCTTTAATAACCCATCCACATTTCCTCTTACCTCATTCCTATACATGTGTTCCTATAAAGCCTCAATAGAGGAATTACCCAAGGAACTGGCAACCTTTTTTTGGAATATTTTACATTTTATGGATGCCAATGTAACACCAGACTCTATTCCTTGCTCTTAGTTCTCTTTTTCTGATAATACATTTCCATGTCATCTTTTACATTATTTCTTCTACATAATTCATCATAGACAACATACCAATCATGCAACTCTTCTCCTTTGAGTCACCCACAATTTTGATACTTCAGGGTCCATAATCTTGCACAATTCACACATATAGCTATTACAAATACAGTCCAATGCATTCTCTCAAATAAGAAAAAGTTTGAAATAGAATATCAAAAGGTCTATATATTTTCCCATATTCGATCTCTTCATCCTATTTAATTTTAGATGACAATTTATCATCCATCTTCTTTGTCTGCTCAAGAGAGACTGAATCAATGAACTACTCTTCTGTCTACATATCATAATCTGATCAATTTGAGGTCTTTATCCATCTGGTTTTACCCGTGTGGATTGTTAGAGCAATCTTATTTAAATGGAGATGCCACTGAGAAGGATCTGTGTTATTATTCTGAGGTCTGATAAAATAAGTATGTCATACATAAGAAATAATATTTGGAGAACATTGCTCAATTAATATTAATAATCAGTTAATATGAATAAGTAAAAATATTAACAATAATTTAATGAAATTTCTCTTTTTTTGCATAATCAATAAACAACAAAAACAAATATATTTTGTTTTCTTCAAGCTGACTTTATGAATGAAGATCACTTCATGGACATTTTCTTGCTAGTCACTTATCTCCTAGACAAGACATAATGGTCTAGAAACCTTTAACACTTTCTGTTCTGGAAATCCTGTCCTGGAGTATGTGATAGAGGAATAATCCAGAGACTTTGAATGACAGAGCCTGGAAGAAATGCAAAGGTTTCCATCCACAATGGGGGATGGTTGAGAAGGCTTGGAATCTTGAGAGAAGAGAGATTCCAGGTGGGAGGCAGTTGATCTCTCTCTATCTTGAAAAAGCAAAGGTGATGGTCTGATCAGAGATTATCTCCTGAGCTATTCACAATCCCTCATTGAATTTAAATCACTATTTCCACCCAAAGATACCAAGAAGTGAGAAGAATAAAGACAGTTTAAAAAGATCTCACACAGCTCCTGTGACACTCTGGGTCTGGGCATAGGCTCTGCTGTGATAAAGACCAGGGGTCACAAATCTGAATGTCTCAGAGACCAGGCTGGTAAGCCTGAGTCTCGCAACTTCGGAGGGAGGAAAAGGGAAATTTTAGACAAGACAGGGATTTCCTTTATCCTCTTTCCTATAGATCCTAACCTTCAGACATCTTTCTTATTTTATCCATAACCACAATAGTTAGAATAAAGTCATCATTATCTTAAGTTGACTTCTTTGTCATAGGGGAAGAAGGAGAGAGCTGATTTCTCTCTCTTTCCCCAAGGGAAGAGGTTCACATATTAAATCAGTTATTAGAGGGGAGTAAAGGCAGGGTTAGTGGAGAGACATATTTGAAGAAGACTGAAGGGAGGAATCCATCTCACCTTCCTTCTACCTTCTTGGAATGTATCATCAACTCTTTCTCCATTATACCCAAACCAACCCTCTAATACAGGTCCAAACCAATTAGTGAGTACCTTATATGACCCACTATATCCAGATCTGCTCAGATCATTTTCATTGCACTTCTCAGTCATCTTTTCATCAGCTACCTACCTCCTGTGCCTCCACCCCCACCTACTTTCCAGTCCTAGAACAACAAGCAAACCAATACTATCAATGTTACTAGAAAGGATGTACTGATACACCTACCTATGACTTCATCCCCCCTCCCCTTTGCTGTGTATCTGTGAAACATGGACAATATACCAGCATCATTTGAAAAAATTGAATTGCTTCCATTTGAATTATCTTAGGGAGATTCTGAAGATCACCTGGCAAGATAAGATACCAGAAACTGATGTCCTTTCTCAAGCCGAACTGACAAGCATTGAATCTTTACTGCAGAGTGCAACTCCACTGGGCTGGCCACTATGAATGCCAAACACACATTTGCCTAAAAAACTATTTTATGGAGAACTTACACAAAGCAAGCACACACACAGAGTTCAGAAGTGATACAAGGACACACTAAAAGTCTTTCTGTATTTCCCATCATCAGCCTCATCTTCCCCTCCACTGTAATAGTATTCCCATCCCATACCTCTTTATATGATGTAATTTGTCCCATTTTACTTCCTTCTTCCCATTTCTCTAATTACAATTCTCTTTTTCACCACTAGTATTTATATATATATATATATATTATTATTATTATTAGACTAAACAGCCTACTACCATACCCTCTAGATATACTTCTTCTAACTACTATGATAATGATAATAATTTTAAAGGTTGCAGATATTATCTTATATTATCAATATATAAACAATTGGACCTTATTGAAGCCCTTAAATTTTTTATCTTTCTTATTTACCTTTTTATGCTTCTCCTGAATTTTGTATTTGGACATCAAACTTTCTGTTGAAGTTTGGTCTTTTCTTCAGGAATGCTTGTAAAACTTCCATTTTATTAAATAAGTATACTTTTTCCTGAAAGAATATAGTCAGTTTTGATGGGTAAGTGATTCTTGATTTCTTATTCCAAGCTTTCCAGGCCTTCAATGTAGAAGCTGTCAGATCCTGTGTAATACTGACTGAGATTCCATGATATTTGAATTGTTTCTTTCTGGCTGTTTGAAGCATTTTCTCCTTGTCTTGGGAGCTCTTGAACTTGGCTATAACATTCCTGGGAGTTGTCATTTATGAATTTATTGCAGGTGATGATGCGTGATTTCTTTCCATTTTAATTTGACCCTCTTATTTAAAAATATTAGGACATTTTTCTGGAGTAATATTAGGTCTAGGCTTTTTTTTGGTCACAAGTTTCAAATTGTTGGATAATTCTTAAATTGCCTCTTTTCTATCTGTTTTCTAGGTCAGTTGTTTTTGAAATGAAATATTTCATATTTTCTTCTATATTTTCATTGTTTTTGTTTTGTTTTATTCTTTCTTGATGTCCTGTGAAATCATTCACTTCTTTTTGTCCAATTTTGCCCAAATTTAAAGACTGAATTCTTCCATGATATTTTGATTCTCTTTTTCTATTTGGTCCATTCTACTTTTCATGCCACTCTTCTTCATTGGATTTTTTTACTTCATTGGATTTTCCAATAGATAGATTCTGTTTTTCAAAAAACTTTTCTTTATTAGATTTTTGTGCCTCTTTTTCCATTTGGCCAATTCTACTTTTTAAGCTATTATTTTCTTTTTGAATTACTTTCATTTCTTTTTCCTATTTTTCTTCAATCTGTCTTTTTGGTTTTTTGAATTTTGTTTTGAGTTCTTCCAGAGATTGAGACCAATTTCCACTTTTCTTTTAAGTTTTGCATGTGATTGCTTGGATCTCACCATTCCCTATTGGTTCTCTGCTTTGCTCTTTGTCCCAACAGAAATTTTTGAGACTTAAGTGTTTCTTTTGCTATTTGCTTATTTTCTCAGCCTTTTTTTTTACCTCTAGAATAGGAATTCTGAAAGCTGCTGTTTATGCCTCCTCTGCTGCTGGGTTATAGGAATCAGCACTGTGAGAGGTGCTCTTTTCTTTGGGCAGCCCACATCCCAGGATCCCAAAGTTAGTCTATGCCCCAGTTGAGGAAACTGGTGCAATAGGTGGGGGATATAGTCAGCCAGCAATCCTATATGCAGTTTTGCTTCCAGTTTTCTCTTATCCCTTGAAAAATCAATTCTTTCTGCCTTCCTTTCAAATTTTATTCAGCAGGAGAGGCTCCTTACTCTGTCTTGCTGTTGGTTTTTTACTCCTATCATTTTGAGGTACTTTATGAAGATTGGTTTAGAAGGATTGTCAGAACAGTTTCAGCTTTCACTGCTACTAAGCTACCATATTGGCTCCAATGCCTTTTCCTCTAAAGATCTTTGGTATCAATTGTAAGATCTGGGAGACAATAGCACAGTACTGTCCATCAAGGCAACTCCATATCAAAGAAGGCATTGTGCTCTATGAGCAAAATAGAATTGCATTAGCAAAGGAATATATTTTGGGGGTTTTAAAATTTTGTTTTTTTATTTAATTTAATTTAATTCATTTTAAAATTTTTATTTAATTGATTAATTTAAAAAAATTTATTGTTACATGATTCATATTCTTTCCCTCTCCTCCTACCACCTCCTCCCATAGCCAACGCTCAATTCCACTGGGTTTTACATGTGTCATTGATCAAGACTCATTTCCATATTATTGATACTTGCACTAGGGTGATCTTTTAGAGTCTACATCCCCAATCATATCCCCTTCAACTCAGGTGATCAAGCAATTGTTTTTCTACTTTGTTTCTATTCCCATAGTTTTTTTTTCCCCCTCTGGATGTGGATAGCATCCCTTCTCATAATTCCTGGATCATTGCATAGTACCAATGGAATATAGAACTTTGTAGGTACTCCAAAGTATTCAATGGAATCAGAATGTTATACACAAATAGGAGAATGTAAACAACATCATCAACTTTATGGAATCCTTTTTCCATTTGTATTTTTGAGAGTTTTTCCTCTTGAAGCTGGAAAATGCCTTTAGCAAAAATATAAACCCTAATTTTATGCTCAATTAATATTAATAATTTGAAAAATATTGAGCAAATTTCTGTTTCTTGATATATACTTCTTTTACTTTTATGTGATTTCCCTTATATTCATCCAATATGAATATCACAATCTTGTATTCTCTTTGCATTACATTTAATGTATGACTATAAAGATGTAGACTTCTGGAAAATATCATTTGTAAGAAAGAAGGCATCCAAAATGATATTTTAAAATCCTATTTTTTCTAGACATACACATACTATAAGAACATTTCCAGTTATATATTAAATACATGAATGTAGACTTTTTTGTTTTATCTATATATTTGTTTTTGATCAATATCAGAATTTAAGGGTACCATCTGACAAAGAGAGAACACTTAACAGCAAATTTGTTACCTAGAAGGGTACCTTTTAATCTTCTACTAAAATTATTTATTAAACTAAGTTCTTTTTTAAAATTTATTATAGTCCTTAAAAACCTATCAACATGAGAAAATATGTAATTTTCACATATATGAAAGTGTAGATTCCTTGCTAAAAAGAAAGTATATTTTGTTACTTTCAGAAACAATAGAGTTGTTGATTTTTGTTACAGATAGAGAAGATATATCAATCCCTGTCCACATGAAACTAGTTCTACTATTTTACTCTATTTTTTTTAAGCCTTACCATCTTAGAATCAATACTGTGCATTAGTTTCAAGGCAAAAGAGTAGTAAGCACCTAGGCAGTGGTGGTTAAATGACTTGCCCAAGGTCATATAGCTAGAAAATGTCTGAGGCCATATTTGAACCCAGGACCTTCTGTCTCTAGTCCTGGCTCTCAATCTACTGAGCCACCCCTTTACTCTACTTTTTAACTCATCAGAGTCAAAATTTGAAAGTCTCAATGTGTCATAAACACTGTCTAATAGGAATAAATGCAATTGTGTGCTGGCAAATGTCTTAACAACAGACTCTCTGAAAAAATACACTGTCTAACACACTTTCAAGTTTAGTATACATCAATAAGATTTTTCTCTATCACTTTTCAGTCAAGTCAATCAACAAAATAATAACTTAAGCTCTGTTTTTTTAGCATTTACTGGCTTCTGAGATGTAAATGCTCATTCTGAAAATTTAACAACTGGCTCTTTTGTACCATTATGGAATAATTCAATTACACCACTGGATAAATGTAAAGCTATATTTCAATACAAATTTCAACTTCACAATGATAAAGTAGAAGATGAATGACTATGGAGTAATGTGTCTGATAAAGATCTAAAGGTTTTATGGAACTACAAATTTAATATGAGTCTGTATAATAGTAGCCCAGAAAGCCAGTGTAATCTAAGTCTTCTTTAATAGAGGACTGGGGAAACTATACTGTTGTATTCTTTCCTGAACAGGCCTCTCCTCGATTACTGTACTGAATTCACAGATTTAGGAAGAACATTGATAAATTGGTAAGCATTCAAAGGAGATTAACCAATCTGATCGAGGACCTCAAAACTACACCATATGAGGAAACAAATATGTCTAATGTCTAATGTCAGGAAGAGTAGACTCAGGAATGGGATAATGGGGATAAAGAGACATAAGATGATAATGATCTCCAAATATTTGAAAGAATTTCAAGTGGAAGAAGGTTTTAATTAATTTTTCTTGGCCTAGAGGGCAGAACTAGGAGTTATGGAAGTAAGTTGCAAAGAGTTTAACCTCAATGACAAAAAAAAAATTCTCCTTACAATTAGAATGACACAAAAGTGAATTATAGTCCCTTAAGAAGGAGCTAACTTCCTTTTATTGGAGATCTTCAAGCAAAACCTGGATAATGATTTGTTAGAGAAGAATGACATCCCTAGGGGTGCTGTAAGGGATGTTCTCTTTCTTTTTTTTAAACCTTTGCATTCTGTTTTAGAATTGATATTAAGTATCAATTCTAAGGCAAAAGAGCAGTAAGGGCTAGGCAGTTGGGTCAAGTGACTTGCCCAAGGTCACACACATAGGAAGTATCTGAGGCCATATTTGAATTCAGGACCTCTTGTCCTCAAACTTTGTGCTCTATTCACTGATACACCCCTCTGCTCTTCACTCAAGCTCTGGAAAGTCTGCATGGCCAACAAAGTCCCTTTTAACTCTGAAATGTTGTATTACATAGATTACCTAATGAGGGTATATGGGAAAAAATATTAATGACTCACACAGGATGAGCTCATATAGAAGAACTAGGATATGCAGTATTGGAAGGAGTAGCCCTAATCAGGATTTAGAATTTACTAAAGTTCTAAGATGAGCTCATTGTTGTTTAATCTTTTTTTTAGTTGTGTCTGATTCTTTATGACATCATTTGGAGTTTTCTTATTAAGATATCACAGTGGTTTGACATTTCCTTCTCTATCTCTTTTTACAAATGAAGAAACTGAGGCAAATATCATTAAGTGACTTCCCCAAGGCCACACAGCTACTAAGTGTCTAAGGTCAGATTTAAACTCAAGAAGATGAGTCTTCCTGATTCTAGGCCTGGTACTCTAGCCAAAGCAAAGCTCTTTGAGCTCAGTATTTTTTTCATTTTTATCTTTCTATTTCTAGAGTCTAGTATATAGGATCATAAGTTTATAGTTCAGTGGGAAGTTAGAGTTCATCTAGGTAAATTCTCTCATTTTAAAGGTTGAGAAACTGAGGCACATTGAAATGAGAAGTCTAATATAAAATAATTAGTAAATAGAAAAGCCATAAATCAGATTGATATACCTAGACATCAAATGCAATACCCTTTCCACTGTGCCATATTTCTTCTGCTAGAACTTAATACGTTATTTTCTTTTCTTTTGTTTTATTATTGGTTGATTTGTATATCTTTGCTCATCACTAGATTTGTCTTGCCCACTGAGTTTCCTTTTTTCCACAATACCTATGCCAAAAAACTACTGAGTCAACATTGGTACGCACCTTTGGGTACTCTGTCATACTATCACAGAATAATGGAATCTCACAGTTGTAAGGAATTTAGAGGCCAACCAGTCTGATTGATACCCCCCCCCCAAAGTCTCTCTACCAAAAAAGTCAAAAATGATTATTTGGCTTTTGATTAAAGGGCTCCGGTAAAGTGGAACCAATTACCTAAAACCAGTTACCCTTTCCATTTTTTATAGTTCTGCTTGTTAAGAGGTTTTTTCTTTACATTAAGCTTAAACTTCTCTTTTTGGAATCTCATTCTGTTACTCTTAGTTAACCTTCTGAGACCATCTTCATCCATCTTCCCACTCACTTTCAAACACTTGAAAAAACAGTCATCTTGTCCCTCCCCAAACGTCATCTCTTCTCTAAACAAAATATCCCATTATTCTAACTGATCCTCACATAAAATGTACTTTAGACCCTTCACCATCTTGATTGCTTTCCTTTGGACCCTCTCAATGGTCTTCCTAAAATGCTATCTTTGCCTAATCAGTCAATCAACAAGCAATTACTGAGGACCTAATATATGTCAGGCATTGTGCTAAGGATTGAAATGCTCAGAACTGGAGAGAATACTTTAGATGTGGTCTGACCAGGGCAAAGTACAGCAGGACTATCACTTCCTTGTTTCTTGTGTTCTCTGTTTACACTAAGATACCATGACCTTAAAAATATTTGCCCTCAAAGGGTGTTTGCAAATTACTATTTTGATAAAAGCTTAATGTGGCATTTGGAGTTTTCTCATTTTGGCATTTGAATGAAAGCTTAATACTGATTCTGTAGTTATTCCATTGTTGATGAAATATAACGAATCTGAAATACATTTAGTCTAGTAGGAAGCTGTGTAGCCTCCAGGTGTTGAACAATTAGATAATCTTAGCATGTAAAAATGTACCATCTTGCATTCTGTCTACTCTATCTATAAGTGCTTGATATTAGTAACTGTTCATAAGTGTATCTTGGCATATTCATGAAATAATATGGATTAATTAATTTTTTGAAAATAAAATAAGAAATTGTACAAGCTTACTGAAGTTCTGTGCCCCAGAATTGCCACCCTAACAAAGAGTGGATAGCCTGCAGTGATGAAATGATTTTTAAATTGTGTCCTATAGAAATGCATTTAATTTGTCACTAGTAGCTTAAAGATACAAATTTTAATATTTTCCCTCATATTACTATGCTGCTTTCCATATTTATTGGCAATGTAATTTTTCTCTTATTAAGACTGCCAAACTAGGATTTTAATAATATTTCTCTTATGTTAAAAACCTTTCTGCAAATTAGAAGAGAACCACACAAGATACTTTTCATAGTTATGGCTTGGGGTTAGAGTTCTTAACCAAAGAAGAGAAAGAGACCCTCACAAAAGACAAAACAGGTAAATTCAATTAAATGAAATTGAAATGCTTTAACAAAAATAGTATCAATGTAACTAGAATTTTTTTTTAAAAGAAGCTCATAATTTGGGAAGAGGGGGAGGAAACTTTGCATCAAATATGTCTTACGTGGATCTAATATCTAACCAATATTGAAAATTAAAATAAATATCAAGAACCCTTCCCTAGTGGACAAGTGGCCAAAGAAGACAATCAAATTCTTCAAAGGAAGAATTTTAATCTATTAACAATCTTAGGAAAGATCACCAAATTACTACTAATAAAAGAAAGTCCAGTCAAAATAACTCTGAGTTTTCAGAACACATTCTGAAATTTGGCAAATGACAAAACATGGAAATATTTAATGTAGGAGGAGATGTGAGAAGGCAGAAAAATAATACAATGTGGAGATGTGAACTGGTTTAACCATTTTGGAAAGTAGTTTGAAATTATCCTTTAAAAAAGTGACTAAAATTCTAAAACCTTCAACTAAGGGATACCATTGCTAGGTATATGCCCTCCATGAAGTCAAAGCTAGAAAGAAAATTCTCACAAACACCAAACTATCCCCGCATTGACCAAAAAAAGAGAAAGAAAGAAAGAAAGAGAAAGAAAGAAAGAAAGAAAGAAAGAAAGAAAGAAAGAAAGAAAGAAAGAAAGAAAGAAAGAAAGAAAGAAAGAAAGAAAGAAAGAAAGAAAGAAAGAAAGAAAGAAAGAAAGAAAGAAAGAAAGAAAGAAAGAAAGAAAGAAAGGAAGGAAGGAAGGAAGGAAGGAAGGAAGGAAGGAAGGAAGGAAGGAAGGAAGGAAGGAAGGAAGGAAGGAAGGAAGGAAGAAAAACACACCTATTGACTAGGGTTTGATTAAACAAATTATCATAGGATACTGACTTACCCATAAGTTTCCCCCCAAAATCCTCCATCCTTCCCCCCACAATACTCCTTAAATTTTAGCAGAGAAAATAGCCAGTAGTACCAACATATACCCTATCTTTGTCCCAGGCCTCTAGACATCACTGTCAGCATAGCCTTTAAACTCTATACTGAAGATCACATACTTCAAAAAAATTAAATTAATCCTCCCACAAAAGGTTAAGAGATCTGTGGCCTGGCAGCTACAGAAGGCAGTGACTGGACCAAGATTCAAGAAAACTCAAATTCAAAAAATCCCTCCTCAGACAGTTACTAGTAGCTGTGTGACGTTGGCCAAGGCACTAAACCTGTCTGCCTCAATTTCCTTATTTGCAAAAATGTGGATCACAATAACATCTATTTCCCAGAGTTATGAGGATCAAGTGAGAAAATGTATATAAAGGACTTTGTAAACTTTAAAGTGCTATCTATATTTTCTAGCTAGATGCCTAGCTAGTGAGTTATATTTAGGTGTCTATGTATACAGATATGTTTGTAGTTATTATTAGATACTTAATGATGGCATTTCATAGTATACCCTGCAGTTATTGGTTATTCACTCTGAAATTGCTTTAATAGATATTACTTAAATAAAAAGCTAGCATTTATGTCATCATAAATTTGCAAAGTCCTTTTCAAACATCTCATTTTATATACATTATGTATATATCTTATATGTTTGCTTGCTTATTTATTTGTTTATTTACTTAGCTATGTACCTTTATTGCAAATTTCTGCTGTGTAACATTATGTCATAAATTGAATCTAATCTCCTTAAGAACAGGGACTGTTTCGTTTTTATCTTTTGTCAAAGTACTTAGCACATCCTGCTACATAATATCTTTAAAATGTTTTATTATTTGTACAAATTTTAGATTATTTATAATTATTTGTAATAATTAAGAAACTGATTAAGGAAAGTAGAATATGTTAGCAGAGGAAGGTTGTAAGGAGGGCCATAGTCTAACAAATGATGTATCATTCAATGAATCATGATGAGGTGTTTTTGGTTTTGTTTTTGTTTTTAGGACTTGATTTTAGTCCTATGTGACATTGGGCAAGTCATTTAACCTCTCTCTTGCCATGAGGCCAACCCAAAGCATCACAGAGAATAGCTAACAGATGTAAAACTAGAACCAGATGTCTGAACTCTCAGCCAAAGCCCTTTCCCATCGACTCTACTAAGTGTGTATGGTATATGCACATTCATGTGTGTAAACAGTTGGATTTATTACTCAGTTTATAAAATGGCTCCAACATTGGATAATACCTAACTCTTGTAAAGATACATGTAATAGCAGGTGTAAAGGTGACTTGAGTTCTTCAGGGGAAAGTATATATAGAAATACCAAGCTATTCAAAGAGTCTAAATGATCTCCAATATAGAGTTTGCTTTGAAGGCTGATTTTGAGGAATTCTCATCAAAATCTTGACTTTCTTCTTGCTTATCCTAAAATCCACGTGGAGAGTGATATTAAGATCCTACAACAAGAAATAAAAAGATGGTTCTGCATGAACTAATTTCTTGAAGAGTTGAATTTCAAGTCAGATCTCTTAGGTCTTTCTATTTTTATTCTATTTATATGTTGGCCCCAGTTGGGGAGTGGGCTTGAAGAAAAAAAAGGAGGAGGGAGATGCCCATTAAACATGCTTCCAGGCTGAAATGATTTCCTTATTGGGCAGTCCCATACATGTGTAAATAAATTGAAATGACATTGTTTCACAGAATTTAAAGTAAAATGTGATTTATTGAATACGAATATAAACAATACAGAGTATTAAATAACATGGCCCTGTTACATGAGTATCATATTACTCTATGCATTGTGTTAGAAAGATTTCTACAGAACTGCAGAATAATCAGAACCAGTTCTTGACTGTGGAAATGTCATTTTGCTCCTATTTAAAATGAGGGAATAGTCTTTGGGAATCATGTGGCACTGTCAGAATGTTTCATTTCTCATGATCCTTTCTCTTTAAGTAGAGTGCACAAATGTCCCTAATGTAACAGTATTGTCCAAAGAAGGTTCTTAATAGGGAAAGACACAACAACATCCTTTCGTTAGGAGCTCAGATTCCAGGAGATAGATTCTTAGGTTTATTTATATGGAGGTGTCTCTGCTTTGTGGCCAGGAAACAAATAAGGTTAAAACATAGGTGTAATTTGGCATCCAGCTACAACATAGTCCCTGGTGCTTGTTTATGGAATGTCTGCAGCTGCTATTTCTTTTCCTCCTGCCTGCTGCTACTCCCAACATTAACAGAACTCAATTGTCACTCATTCTTCAGAGTTTGCCTCTTCTGTGTGGTTGAGCTTTACATTCTAATTGCTGGGATTATCTTGCCCCCATTAATTAGCTGAGAATGCTTTGCTCTGCAATGTATTTTTAAAAAACATTCCCTAAAATATCCCCTTGTTTTTTTTTTCCTTTTAGCAATCACTTTGGTCCTCTTTATTTTTTTCAAGCAAATGTATGAACTATATAAAATGAATTAAAATAAAAAGAAAAGCAAAAGAAAGAGATAATTTCATCAAGTTGAAGAGATTTTTATTAATTTTAACTTAATTTGGAAAAACTTGGAATGAATTTTATGAAATGGTATGAAGTAAGCTAAATCTAGGGAGCAATTTATGCAATTAATTTGAGTTATATAAAGGAAAATAGCACTGAAAATTTTCAGAACTCCTATCAACACCAGGATTTGTCCCCAAAGATTGATAGGGAAACCAAATTCCCTCTTCTCAGTAAAGAACTTCAGTCCTAAGTGACCAGCTTTTGGAATTCAGGAAAAAACGGGGAGGAATATCCTCCAGAGTCAGTTTAGAGGTACGGATACATCCAATCAGGTGAATTGTGTTGGAAGAATAGGTACTGGGACATGACAGGTTTTTTTTAATATAAACGAAACATTTAGTGAAAAACAAAAAACATTTTTCCCTCTCATTTTAAACAAAGTTCAAGGTCAGTGTCTATTAGTTCTGGATTTAGAGTTATAAAACTCATATTCAAATTCCAGTTCTATCACCTATTGCTTATGTAATTCGGGGTAGATGATGTACTCTTTCTGGACTTCAGTTTCCTCATCTGTGAAATGCAGGAGTTAGACTAGAATTCAGTGGTATCACACTCAAATGGAAATAAAATTCCTGTAAGGACTTCATAATAACTCAGAACACTACAAATTAATAGTATCATATTTTAATTTTTTTGTTCCATATTTCCCAAAGTAGTTTAATTTGGTTCAGTCCACAGCTGGGAGTTTGACATTTCTGGACTAGGTGACCTCCGAAGTCCCTTCTACTCAATCTATAATTCTATAACTCAGAACAAAATAGTTCCAAAGTGACACTTCTTACAATGATTTGAAATCCAGGAATTAGTAGAAACCATTCACCAGAGGTATTTGGCAAGAGATTTTCCCAGGGAATAGATACATGACTTAAAATATGCATGTCCAGGAATGGGAAAATTTGACTCCATTATTTCAAAACTATTTTAACCATTAAAATTCTGATAATCAAATTATCTCAAATAACTTCTCATTCTCCCAAAGATCTCCTCTATTTTTTTTTCATTCCACTTTCTCATGAATTAAGCACTAAGGCTTCTTTTCATTAATATCTTTTCCCACCTCACTATTTCATTCATCCCCACATTAAGGCAACTGTTTAGGGAAAATTTTCTATCCAGTTTGATCACTAAAGAGCCAAGCAGATGTTTTCCAATGTTAGACTCTACAATGACCACTCTATGCCTATCATAATTAGGACATATAATATGAAAAATGAATGGGGCTAGAGATCCCAATTTTCTAATCGCCCACTGAGTGAATAATGTCCTTTCCCCCATGAAACATATTTCTTCTGTGTTCCAGACAGGAGTCACACCTGTTTCCATATTCTTTATACTTGAAGTTTTCATCACCATTTGAACTCATTGATACTATTCGACCTCTGTGCACCCATCTTATTTGCATTCTTTTGACCTAGAGTCCATGATGATTTTCAGTACTCACAAACATGTCTAGCCCACAGGTGGTTCTCATTGCAATTGCATTTAAGAATATCAACAGTGGTTTAGCAACAGTGACTTTGTTCAGTCAAACAGCTCATGACAGTCCATGCACAGATTTTTATCTCTTTACATAAAATGCATCCGTGGTGCCTGCCCAGACATAGAGTTCTGAGAAGCATATGTTTCTGATACTTGAATATTTTCCACCAAAAACTGAAAGAAAAGACATCTTCCTTACTTCTCTACTCTTAAATACTCACTTAGCACAAAGTCATTTGGACAGAGTTTTTTTCCTGACCTTCATATTCATAAGAAATTCTCAATGTCATCAGATTTCAAATTTTAATATTAATATTTTTCTGGTGCTGTATAATTACAAGTAATGAAATTCTATAATAGATGAGAAATGCAAAATTTCATCATTTCAAATGGTAAAAGGATCTGAGCAGGCACCCAGTTTTCAAATAAAGAAATAAAATCCATCAACAGCAGTATAGAAATGTTTCAAAATATTATTGAGGTAGAGACTACCATATGGTTCATGCCTATAGATAGATCTCCCTTCTGGTGAACCATAAGTACTATGGATGTTTACTAAAGAAAATGTCTAACCAGCAACTCCTGGCATTGGTCATTTCCTTCTCTGAGAAGGAGGTAGCCACAGAGAGAACATCCTGTTGGATAATATGTACCCAATTCAATCATTCCTTGCCCCTCCAAACTCACAAAGCAATCATTGAGTCTGGAAAAATTAATCTCTCAAGATCACTTTAATAACTTCTGTTCAGAGAAGGAAATGGGAAGCAGGAGTGGGTAGGGATTTGAGATCTAGTTTTACCTAGACAGGACTATGTTCTTCACCACCTGCTCTGCTGTGGAGAAGGGAGAGAAATCTTCTCCCAACTGGGGAATGGAAGGGAGGGTTGCCATTAACTTCATTCCAAACAAAAAGAAGTCCCAGAAAAGACTAGAATTTGTTTCTTATTGCTCCTCATATAACCATAGGGCCTGGCTGTACAAAGCTAAAATCTCTGTGTGCCCATTACAGAACTAAAACATTGAACCATTAGGAGTCGCTCATCACATCTGCCCTTTATTATTCATTATAGCATGTTCACCTGGTTCTATTCATTTCACTCTGAATTTGTTCATAGAAGCCTTCTGTGTTTCTCTGAAATTCCCCTTTCCATAATGTCTTGTAGCACAATAATATTTCATTGTATTCATATGCCATTTTATATTTAATTATTTCCTACTTGATAGTCATGCCTAAGTTTACATTTCATTGTTCCTCCAACAAATGCTGCTACTAATATTTTATGCCTGCAGGTCTTCCCCCTTTTTCTTTGATCTCTTTGGGATTCCTTTGCTTACAATACTTTATGTGTGTGTAAATGTGTATATGTATATATATGTATATATGTGTGTGTTTATATATATACATTTTACATATATATATATATATATATTTGTTGTTCAGTGATTTCAGGTACGTCCAACTTCATAGACCCCTTTGGGGTTTTCTTAACAAAGATACTGAAGTGGTTTGCCATTGCCTGCTCCAGTTTGTTTTATTGAGGAGAAACTAGGGCAAACAGGATTAAGTGAGTTTCCCAGGGTCACATAGCTAGTATCTAAAGCCAGATTTGAACTCAGGAAGATGAGTCTTCCTCCTGACTCTAGGTTCAGTACTCTATTCACTATATCATACAGCTATGTGTGTAAATATATATACACACATATACATATATATGTTATCATACAGCTATGTGTGTAAATATATACACACATATACATATATATGTTATCAGATTTAATTGGATCATTAGAAGCAAAGGCATCCTAAAGATAGATGGATAGATAGAAAGGCAGATTGATATAGATATACTCCATTCTAATGATCTGACACTAGAGAGAGGGAGGGAAGAGAGAAAGGAAAGAGGGAAGAGGGAGAGGAAGGGAGAGAGAAAGAAACAGACACACAGAGAACAGAGACATACAGAGACAAACAGACAGACAGAGACAGAGACAGACAGACATACACAGAGAGAGTATACCAGGTTTTTAGGAACCTTAAAAATAAAGATCCAGAATATTTGTGGCTTACCAGAAGGGAGATCCATTGCTATGTATGTTCCATGATATGGTCTCCAACTCAGTAATATTTTGAAACATTTTTATACTTTTGTTGATGGCTTTAATTTCTTCAGTTGAAAATTGGGTGCCAGTTCATATTCTTTTGCCATTTAAAATGGTGAAATTTTAATTTCTCAGCTATTATACTATTTCATTACTTGCAATTATATACTACCAGAAAAATGTTAGTATTAAAAATGAAATCTGAAAACCCTGAGAATATCTTATAAGTATGAAGGTCCTAAATGGCTTTGGGCTGTATGAGTTATTAAAGTAGAAGAATATAAATATACATATATAATGTTTGTGTGTATATATAGCGATCATTAGAACTGTAGATGGAGAATGTGAGTACATACGTAAATATGCATATATAGTAGTTATATAGATATTATATATAATCTATAGCTATATATAGTAGTATGTTAAAGAATATATAATTATATATATTGATAATGGATTACTAGAAGCAAAGCAATCAGATAGAAAGATAGATATATTAATAAGCCTGTGCTATGAGTATAGAGAGAGAGAGGAGGGAGGGTGGGAAGGAAGAAGAGAGACAAAGACAGAAAAAGAAAGAAGAGAGAGTATCCTAGGTTTTTAGAAGCCTTAAAAATAAATCTCCTTCCCAATTTCTTTCCCTCTTCCATCCCCACCCGTCCAAAAAATAAAAAAAGTCCTCTCAAATTCCTAAATCTCTAGGCCAGAGGAATAACAGAAGAGGGAATTGCCCAACAATTTGCAATATATCTTTCCGAAGTGGCCTTTTAGGGCTCTCTGACATTCCGTGGAGCAGTGGAGTAAGAGGAAAGCAGAGTGTCTGAAATGGCTCCGCGCTACAGAATGACAGGTAATTTAAGATTTTGAAAAACTTTTTCCCTAGATAATACTTGAAAATCCAGCCTCATATAAAGACATGCTTTCTCCCATTTAAATCTGTTCTGAGACCTCTATACTTCATTCCCTCGCCTCCATATGCTATCATATATAATGTCTCTGGAAATACATTGATTTCTCGATCCGGGCACCAATAGAATTGGGCTTTTTCCAAGTTACACCGGTTTAACTACTGATCACCTATGTAATTGCCTCTGAGACCCGAGTGGCTGAAACTGAGCCCAGTCCATCTCACATGGAGAACGTAACTGCTCACTTTAGATACCTTCCCTCCTACACACAGGCAAACACACACACACACACACAAATACCCTTTGAAGTGGATGACAAACCAAGCAAATGGCCTATTTGTGGGTGAAAGGGGCAACTCCAGGAAAATCACAACCCCTGTGTAACATCTCACAGTCTTGATCTGTAAGACTAGTTCTTGGCCACAGCTGTCCTGGGACTCATAGATCTTATGATAGCCATGAATTTTAGGAAGCACCCATTAACTTCTGACCTGTTGGTTTTGAGCAGGAGGGTGAGCAAACAAAGGTGAACATATTTCACTGAAAACCTGGAAAACAGACCATGGAAATGAAGCTGGAGGGTTACGCAATAGTTTCTCCAGGAAGCTCTTGACATGATGCCTCTCCTATCCAGGTATATTTTTTCTATGAAAAATACATTGAGTACTTTAATAGCATTTTCCCACAAAATTTCAAAGTGCTGCTCTATTTATCTGGACTTTTTTTCCTTCACAACATCCCCTGCAAAGTAGTTCAAATAAGGTAGAGTTATATTTATTCATCAGATAGAGAATTTATGATTTTTAACAATATGTCAGAAAATAAAGAACAAACGATAGAATGAGATCAGATTTCAGGACATTCAGCTGAATACCTTTGCTACACCTAGGTTCAGCATGGCTGTTTGGGGATAATAATTATTTAATGCATAGCCCATGCCTCAACCAGTTAAGTGGATCATTTTTGTCAACTGATAAATTCTTTTCTAAGTGATTCCTCGTTTCTTCAATTTGCATTAAAAATAAATTTAATTGGCTCTACATAGATGATGAAATATATATGTATATTTATATATAATGAAACACTCGTAGCTCTTGCACTTTTGATATTATTATATCTAGCTTATGTACATACTCAAGTATTATTAGGACCACTTTGCCCAACTAGGAATGCTTTATAATTCTTTTGTTATCCTTTTATTTTAGAGACTCTGAGTTTTAATACTAGTACTTTAGGCTGTTTTATATATTCATACATATGTTTTATAATACATTATAACTGTAAGCTTTTATTATTGATATCAAAATTTATTGAATTTGAAACTTATTATTAAAAAATACCAGAGGAAGAAAAGTATTCTATGCATTAACAATATAGCAAGAAAGGTAGTAAGAGCCACCTTTGGAATCAGGAATGGCTGGGTTCAAGCTATCTGTCTGAAAAATATTAGTTTGGTGGTGATGAATAAGCTTTGTAATATCTCAACAACTGCCCAAGAAACACACTAAGATTAGAATCGTCTTGTTCATATTTGGCATTTACTTATTTGAGTGTGTCTTTCTGTCCCATAGAACATAAGCTCCTCTAGGGAAGATAGTACTTAATTTTAGTTTCAAATCTTCAACACCTAATTGAGTGCCAGGTAAGTACTTAAGAAATACAAGTTTATAAGTCAGAGATAAATTGCCCATCTGTATGGAGGGTGGGAATTTCCACTTTCAGGTGTTTCCTAAACCCATGAAATCACAGGTTCAATCCCAAAATAAGACAAAACAAATCCCCCAAACACAGAAGTATCTATACTTAATATTTGGTGTTATTCTTATGGTGCTTATCCATTATCCAAATAAAATATTTCCATCAGTTGGGGAATAGCTAAACAAGCTGTGGCCTATGATTGTGATGGAATTCTACTACACTGTAAGAAATGACAAGGAGGTAAATTTTTTAAAAACATGGAAATGCCAAATGAAATTTACCAAATGAAGAATGAAATGAGCAGGGAACAACTAGGTGGCTCAGCAGATTGAGAGCTGTGTCTGAAGATTGGAAGTCTGTCATTCAAATCTGGTCTGAGACTTTTCCTAGCTGTGTGACCCTGGGCAAGTCATTCAACTCCCATTGCCTGGTCCTTATTGCTCTGTTATTCTGCCTTGGTACCCAATACATAGTGTTGATTCTAAGATGGAAGGTAAGGGTTAAAAAAAATCCCTATTGTGTATTGGTTCCAAGGCAGAATTGTAAGGGCTAGCCTAGGGTTTAAATGACTTGCCCAGAGTCAGTAAGGAGGTGTCTGACTTGCTGCCTCTAGGTCTAGCTAATAATCCAATTAGCCACCTAGCTGCCCACACACACACACACACACACACACAGAGTATTGGTTCTAATATGGAAGGTAAAGGTTTTTAAAAAAAGAGTGAAATGACTGGAACCAAGAGAATATTATATACAACAAAAGAAATATTTTCTAAAGAATGATATGTATGTCCACCTGCAGAGAAAGAACTAATAAAGAAAAATGAGCAAGGCATAGTTTTCTATATACACATATCTTTTTGTTAAATGATGTCTGCTCTAATGGGGGGAAGTGAGGGAGGGACAGAGTTACCTGGTTCTTTTAATGTGATGAATAAATAAATAAATTTTAATTCTAAAAAGCAGATGAAAACACTGAAAATAAAATAAAGAGGAAACATTCTTTGGCCTCATGCAGCTCAACAAATATTTGTCCAAATGGTCTTCATCTATACGATGAAGGCCCACCAAGATTTCTTGACTCAATTTGTAGCACTTCCTTGCTCTCTCTGAGGTGAGCTTCTCATCATCACAAAATTCTTAGAATTTAGATGCTTTGGCAATAAAGAAAACATCAGTATAAAGGTTCCCAAGCAGGCACACTCTTAAACAAAATTTCAAAATGGTGGCAGACAATTTTGCTGGTTCCCTGACTAAACCTCTACAAAAGCAGTCTATGAGCTGAGATGCAAACACTTCCATACGCCTGTTTTCCATAAATACAGAAATCTAGTAATTATCTCAAGAGCCATACATTATTTATTTACTCTCACGCCTTAATGAAGGAAGACTCAGTGTTTATCATATTAAAATGGGGGGGGGGGAGCATGAAAAGCTTTCCTTCTTCCCTAATGAATCTGGCCTTATGTTTCTTCGATTTTTTATCAGCAATTTTATGCTCCGCAGGTAGTAAACAAAAATGGTGACAGCCAAACATGCATTTTGCATCACAACAAACCGTCAGATCTGCAAACAGTCGCTAAAGGTGCTCCCTTCCTCCAGCAGGAAAAAACAATAGCGTTTATTAGCAGCATTTCACTGTGCTCACATGATTTGTGTGTACCTCACTCTGAAAGTGTCAGCTGTCAAATGAAATGATGGGGACTGACAGTTTAGAATTTTAAAAGTTCAGCTCCTTTCAAATGTACTAAATGAACAAGAGCTGCCTAATTTGGGCTGAAGAGAAAGCAACAAAAATCCCCTGTAAGTATGCAAGGTTTTATTCTACTTTTTTGCATGCTTACTATGCACAGGGAATGTTAAATACTCTTCAGCTGGATACACTGTTAATTCTAAGAGTGAGAAAGATTTCATTAGGTAGGCTTCAGGCAAGAGTGGGCTTCAAATGGAATTCCCTTTTATTTTCTGAAACTCACAGTATATGACCCATATCCAATGACAAATGGTCTATAAACTCTCTTGCAGTATTTAATTGCATAAACTTCCATTATATTCTACCATTAACAGAAGACCACTTTGACATGAGATGTCAGATGAAAAAAAATTTTTTTAAATAAACCCCTTCTCTAAAAACAAAAAACCCCCAACTAAAACAGTCTTTTAAAACAACAGAAAAATCTTAAATGGCTATATGTTCTCGGCTTACAATTTTAACTTTTTTTCAACCAATTAGTTACTTTTAATTTTGGTGGTGCAAAAAAATCTATTAATCACTATTTAATTATCTGGAGCTCTTGCTTGCCTAATTAGTGCTTTCCGTATTGCATCTCTGACTGAACTGGGGACCCCATCAACTCATTTATCTGATAACGTTTTTTTGGTGTGCTGGTGAGTTAATTAATGAAAAGAAAAAGGAAAAAAAAACCCTCATGTTTAAATGGTTCATTCCTCTAAAAAAAAAAAGCTTATTAAACACTTTGAACATTAAATAAGCCGACTGATTTTATTGGTTTTTTTCATTGCACTAAAAAGCATTATATAAATGCAAAATCCCATGTGACATTTTGGGGTAACTATACCAAAGAGAATGAATCAGAAGAAACTGATCAGTGGAGTAACAATCGCCCTTAAGTATACTGCCTGAGGCAGGAAGCTTTTGAAAAATGTTTTATATAGGAAAACAAAAGAAAGAAAGAAAAAGAAAATGAAAGGAGGATGATTGGTCAGAGATTTTACCTGGGAGCTTTTAGTTATGGTTTGGGTTATCAAAACAGATTGAGAATGAATCCATGTTGTTACATAACAGACAATATAATATGAAGTTGACAATAGCTGAAGAAAATAAAAGAAGAAAAACTATTTTCTATGTCATAATAGTGAAGAGTTCCTGTTCTACTCTCTCCCACCTAGATCCATCCTTGCTGAACTCAGGCAAGGCAAAAAAAAAAAGTGAGCTAAATGTAAAAGTTGAGAGCCATTGGGATCCTTTTCTACTTTGCCTAATTTATAATAATGACTAATAACAACTCAGTAAATTAATGAATAAAAAATATTTATTAAGTAGCTAAAATCACTAGGTCTAGAAGGCTTGGTTTGAAATCTCAGCTCTGCTTTTTACCACCTGACACATGTTGGGCAAGTCACTTCAACTCTTGAGACCCCAGTTTCTTCCTCTATAAATTAAGTTGGGACCATATGATCCTTCCAGAGTAGCTCCTAACTCCTTCTATACCTAATCCTACTTCAAGATCCATCTCTTGTAGGATTTGCTCTTTTTTTTTCTTTGCAGACCTGTGTCATTGGTAACTCAACAACTAAGAATACATGCATCAGAGCTTCACTTCCTTATGTGGTATGGAGAGACATAATCTTCAGACATTCACAAGAGTGGCCTGGTAAAGGTTTAATAACTGATTCTCTGGGGGAAAAATGAATACCTGACATACTTTTTAAGTTGAATCTCCATTATTATCATTTTTTCCATCACTTTCTAAAGTCTAGAAAATCAAAACAATAAATCAAGCCATGATTTTGTAGCATTAGCATATTTCTAAGGTGCAAATGAATGCTCACACTGAAAATTTAACAATTGGCTGTCATAAGAAGAACTAGCTCTAGTACATACCTGAGTACTCCATAAACAACATCAAAACCAGATCAGTGTGTATTTATTGACCAACACTATATGAAAGACATTGTGCTAGTCATCTAGGAATTACTGATAAAATTTCATGGAAGACAGCATGAAGAGTGGCTACATCTGAACAAAGTAAGGATGATCCCAGTTCAAATCACTGACACTTCTAGATTAGATGTGGCCATGGGGTAATCACTTAAATTTTCTGAGACAGTTTCCTCATCTGTAAAATGAGGACAAAATGGCCTTAATTATTGTGTAGTACAAATGAGATAATGTGTAAAAATATTTTTCAAGGTTGAAAGTATTCTATAAATGTAACCACCATGGTCGCAGCATAAGAAATTTATAATTCATTTCAATTCAACAATCAAATGTAGATTATATGCAAGGGATCATAGATACAGAATTAGAAGGAACTAAAGGATTGGTATTCTTAAGCCCCCTCATTTTACAGAGAAGGAAACTGAGGTTTAGAAAAATTAAGTGAATTATATAAAATCTTATAGGTAGTGAAATGAAGATCTGGGAAATAACCCTAGGACCTCTTTCAAATGATGTAGTCTTCATTCTGTACCACACAGCCTCATCATCTAACACTAGAAGAGTTCAATATAATCTTCCTACCAATCCCAACTCTTTCTTGTAGTATTTATTTGTTAAATGTTGGAAAATTGATATTTTTGGGATATTTGGAGATTCTAAGAGAAATCCCTAATATTAAAATCACCAAAAGAAGAAAATAAAATTTATATATATATATATGTGCATATATATATATATATATATATATATATAGGTGTGATTCATTTGCCATTACTATAAACAAAATGAAGTTTAATATTATGAGAAGAGTCTGTATTTTGCAAGTATCTTTTAGCAAAGCAATATTTATTTTATATTTCTAGTGAACATCTATAAATACATATGATACTTCCCATATTTTTCAAATATGCCAAGACAAGTACTTTGCTTTCTTAGTGAAATCTTTGAGAAAATTTTCAAATAAATTCATTAGAATACCAAAGGCAATTTCTCCCCTCAGTCTTCTTGTCAACCTGGTTCAGCTCTAACTTGGGCATATCTCTGGCAGATCTGAGAGTACTATTTACTGATTATTTCTTCTCCCCATTGGGATCATAAGATTTTAAGTGAAAAAATGTAAAAGATTTATTGCTAATGGGATTCTACAAATGTTATCTTTGTTCAGAGCAAAAGTAATATATAGCCCTAGCTTTTTGTCGAGCATTCTTAATGTTGCTGTTTTTGAATATGTATAACTCATTTAGGAGCCAAGAATAGACAGTAACTCATCATCTTTGCTACCTGCCTTAAAATGTCTGTATTATGTCTGTTTGGAAATAATATAAACTTGTGATTTAATTGATGTCATAACTTCGATTCATCACTGCGTTCATGCTAAACAAAGGGACTCTGAAGAAATGAACAGAATGTTCATTGTTCAGCAGAAGAAAGGTCATAACATGTTATATTTACATTTATGTCATGCCTTATTACCAAATCTGGATAAACCATCTTCCTTCATTATTTCTGAATAGGAGACTGATGATAAGTGCTGTTTTCGGGATTTTTTTATCCTTTTTTATTTGTCTGGCTAATTTGTGTGTCTGTAGCCTGGCAAGGCTAACTCCATGTTTTACTTCTTAAGTTATTAAGAGGTTTTAACTCCTTAAGATCAAGAACAAGTTCTTCAATGTAACATTTGCCTGGGTCAACAGCTTGGGGGGAGAGAGGTCAGATGCCCCTGTGAAGGAAGAAGAAATCTGTCTGCATGATCCCAATTTGCTCTGAATAACAGACATGCAGCCCAGAATCGGGAATGATTTGTTGTTAGGTTAAGCAGCAGGGAAGCTCATGGCTGATTATTTCTACTGCTGATACAACTGGGGTAATGGGTGAGTAATGGAAGTTCCATAGATAATCATAATGATGCCAAGCAATGAATTGTGTGCATCTGAGTGAGAGTGCTGGTTTATCAGATGGTGATGGCCAGTAAACTCATATAAACCATATATATTCAGATTAACCCAAATTTTTATTGCATCTACAAAGAGCTACTTTCTGCATTACTTTCTCACTCCAATCTGGTCTTTATATTCCACGTAGTCTTAAATTAAAAGAACATTGCTCATTTTTCCGATACAAAGGAAAAAATGCACCCAGCAGTGCCAAGTACTCCCGGAATTAAGGAAAAGACACCTAACAGTTTTGTTTTCTATTCCTGGGACACCTAGAAAAAGATTTCCTGCCGTGTGGTAAACTGGGCATCCCCCTAACTCGGCTCTTCTAAGATTTCTCATTTGCTGTGCTCTGTCCCATAGTAAAACGAGAGAGAATACAAGATCAGGTCCCTTTCTTCTCAGCTGTAAAGTCTCTTCAGGATCTGATTCAATGAGATTGTATTTGTTACAAAGAGCGTAGATGGTTCAATGGGGCAGATTTAAGAAACCCTGAAAAGAGTTCAGGGGGGCTCCTGGAGGTGGGGGCTCATGGTAGAGTGGGGGAGTGCAGTTGTGTACATCATCCTGTGTTTGTTAAGGCCTAAAAGCACTGAAAAGGGATTTGTTCTGTTTGTGTAAAGGCCCTCCGTGCTCTGGGTCTCTAAAATGTCACTTCAGGCTTTTTAGCACATAAGCTTACTCTTGATCTTAGGCCTGACATGACCAAAACCCTAGAGATCAGGCTCTCCCTGACTGAGCCATTTTGTTGCTCAAATTCTGCATCTTTAAGGCTGCTGCCAAAGCCACTGGTTTTTTTGAAATGCTCAGTTGGTATGTACTAATATGAAGATTTCTACAGTGATTGCTCCCCATATTCCACTAATTTAAAAAGCAGAGAGAAGCATTTTGCTAACTCAATATTTTTTTGTTGATCAAATTAACTATAATTAAAAGACATAAGCTTACCCAAGAGAATGATGATCTGTAATCATCTAACGAGTATAGTCAATAATTAAAGAGTCATTGATAATGACAATATCAACAGCTCTACAGAGAATTTTAAACTCAGAGGTTCCATGATCCACAACATAAAATATGATGGGTTCCATTCCTTGGCTCTTTCATTGACCTTCTCTCTGTGGCTATAAATTCAGTTCTGTAACTCAGGCCCTATTAACAATCTTGAGGTCTCTAAAAATAAATGAGTTTGTATTCAAAATATCAATGCCAAAAAAAGTAAAAACTTTTAATAAGAATTTAAAATATGTCTCAGGGTATCATACTGTTTTCCTTTGCATTGATAGTGTTCAGACATCCAGGCCTTCCTATCTGGAAGGTACCCTGAAACAGGGCCAATTATGATCCACCAAAACTGTCAATTGAGTTAATATTTTAGCCAGTTTGATGATGATGCTCCTGCGACTTTAAGAAATAGACAAGGTAGCATGAAAATGAACTAAATATATGAATATTTTTATTATGCACCAATATCACTTCACAACAAAAATGAAATAGATTTTACTAATTAAGGTACAGATTTCATACTGCTTCAGTCAATGATAATCTGAGATCAAAATTACATAACAAGATATTGCATATGAATGCAGGGCAATCATTTTAAAAAAACAACAGCTTCATTCCTATATCCAGATTAGAACAATTAAAAGAAGAAATTATGGTTATATAAATCTGAAGAAGGAAGAACTGAAGCACCTAAAGTTATGAAAAAAATCCACATATTACAAAACTTTGAAAAGGAGATGGGCATACTTATATTGAAATTTTTTAAAATAACCTTTTTGGTAACCTCAAACCAACAAATGAACCAATTATACCAAAACACAGAAGTTCAAAAGAAGGTGGTATATGTTATAACCACTGTGAATGAACACCCAACCAATATTTAATAGTGAAAAGACATTTTACAATCTACCAATACAGAACAATATAAATTACAGCTCTTGCCACTATAGGGATCATGGGAAGAAAAGTGAATTTATTAGAAATATCTCTAAAGGCAACTATGAAATACCACCATTTCCAAAGCTACTCAAGAAAACTATTAGAGAAATCTCAGAAAATGACAATAATAGTCAATAAATCCATAATACTCAATTAAAGGAATTGATCAAGAAGTACAAATGCATTATAGAATTGGGAAAAACAGTTATATCCAATTCTTGATATTCACCAATTAAAAGGAAAAGCCAAAAGTTTAAGGCAATGTGAAGAATGCAAGTAGCACAAGAACAGAATTAACATTAAATAATCAACCAAAACTATACTCTTATAGCATTAGAAGCAATGAAGTTATAGAAGAGAGAGAATCCTCAAATAATTGAATGCTGAAAGCATCTCATCATTCATATGGTCAAAAAAAATCTAAAACAACAAAAGAACAAGTTGATCAAACACAAAGCAAAGCTTCTGTATTATTAATGCAGTAAGCAAAAGTGGTTGTGTCGAAGAAAGTGACTGATATGATTTCTCATCTGTTAAACTGGAAAGAGGTGGCCAAAGAAGGTCCATGATTACTGTCACAATTGTCTCACAGTGGCACATGAATTATTAGTAAATCCTTCTGTCAGCTTCCTCTCAGAAGTCAAGCTAATCACATCTTTCTTAAAAGAAGACATCCCATATTTATTACCAAAATGAGAGAATCCCATGTGATTCTTCCAAATTCAGGTGAATTATATGTTGATGTACTTCATACAAAGAATTCATAGAAAATATAACTAAAAATATCTATACACCCTTACAAAGAACCAATATATTGTCTGGAAAATAAAAAGGTGAGGCAAAAATTGTAATATGATAAATTATCTTTTATTTTCGATTCCCTATTACTGAATAAGTCACCAAAAAGCTTGATGATATTTGTACTACCTTTATCAAATATTATAAAACCTTTCACTCATTTCCAAAATTAAGGCTCATTTATATGAAATATATTTGTAAAATAGGTTCAAGTACAGTGAAAATGCTAGAGAGTTTGATATCCAAGTAATAAATTATGTTTTATTTAAAGCACACTACCAATGCAATAATATGAAGAATAGTCAATGGAAAAAGTGGATTTGCTCAGTGAGTTTTTTTACTCCTTAACCTTAAAGTTTCATCATTATTAAGTAGAACTGAAAATGCTTTTCAAGTCACAGGAGTTATACCAAAAAATCCTATTTTTATTGTTTAATGTCCAAGGTTATATCTCATAATATACTTCCTTAAAAAGATACTTTGTCTCATGTCAACCTCCTTCAAAAATATAAAATTGCCATTTTGATTCATAAGTATAAAATTCTTAATGCACACAC
Source organism: Monodelphis domestica (assembly GCF_027887165.1). NCBI lineage: Eukaryota > Metazoa > Chordata > Mammalia > Didelphimorphia > Didelphidae > Monodelphis > Monodelphis domestica. Next base: position 196,350,186 of record NC_077227.1, read on the forward strand.
AAAAAAGAATAGAGACAGAAGGCTTTGAGCTTGATTTAGAAGTAGAATTGAAAATGATGGAAACAGATGTGTCCTGAACAGCAAAAATAATGAGAAGAATAGCAAAATTTGATTCTGCAATGGCAAGCCTATCCAAAGAAACAAAAAAAGAGAGAGAGAGAGAATAATAGGTTACAAATGCAAATACAAAGAATTTTTTAAAACAATAGGGGAATAGAAACAATATTATTCAGAAACTCAGTATTTGATGAAGTAGAAAAAATATTACCTAGGGGGGATAAAATCTGAGAAAGCTGGTAAGCAGTCTGGCAGAAATCAGGCATAGAACAACAGCTTACACCACACTCCAGAAAAAATCATAAATGGATACATAACCTTAATTTTAGGGTCATGCTATTAAAAAATTAGAAGAGAAAGAGATCATATACTTCTTAGAGTTATTTATTCTTTAATAAGAGAGGGCTAGTTGATGTTCAAACCACTTACAAAGAATAAATACCTGGAATTTTTTCCAAAGATTATGGATGATGCAATGTTATGCAACATAATGTTTTTGCCATATTGCTTATAGAATGTATTTATACTTGAACCATTATGCAGAAATTATTAAATGAATTTACCTGAGGTAAACTTTATCAACCTCTCTGGTTGAGGTCTAGATTATATATTGAAAACCCATGAATTTCATTTAACAAAGGTTGTGCTTGTGATATACAAATTTTTCTGCAGATCCTAAGCATATTATTTCTTTTTAATGTATGTATCTTTAAAATAGATATTGACAATAATTGTGAAGTGATAATATACAGAAATTTTTCTTAAATGTCTCAGTTTTTTTTTTCACAGTGGAGATGAACAACAAGTATCACTGGGTTAAATGAAGTTAGCTGCCTAGTAGTGAATTATCAAATGAAATTCAAAGTAATTTTATCATCCGAGTATCATTTCCATCATTATTATCCTTTAGTTTATAACTGAAATATACATAAGATTAAGTCAATATAGACTCAGAAAGTTTAAAAGTTCTCCTACCTGAATATTGGAGATCAGCAGAAAAAGAATCTGCTCCCTGAAGGGACTTTTTCTCAGCAGTAAGAAAACATCTTTTACCATCCTACAAAAGCAGCAAGTGAAAAATTTTCTCCCCTAACTTCAAAGGGTCTGTGTTTGGAGAAGCATGAAGAACTATGTTAATTTAAGGTGATCTCATCATTATTGTTATACCTTGTGGTTCTCTTGCTCAGGTTTTGACTTCTAATTGCAATTGACTTCATCTAGCCTTGGAAAAAGTTTCCAGATGACTATACAAGGCCCATTTGACATTTTATGATGGCAGCCTTTCCTAAGAGCATGTATCAGTTGTCTGGTAAAAGCTGAATGAATGGTTCTCAAAGTTTTTAGATGTCTTAATAACCTTTTTCCATCACATTAAAGCATGGCATTTAAATTATGGGTACCTCTTTGCAAGCCCCTTCAATGGATATTGGTTTTAGGAAAACAAAGCAAAAGAGGCAGCAGAGTAACATAGAAGGTCTACTGGTTGTGATGTAGGAGGTGTTTGGTACAAATCCTGTAAAGCTTCTGAAGCTTTAAAACCTCAGGCAAAATACTTAACCTCCTCCTGTCTCAGTTTACTTACCTGCAAAATAAAGGAATTGGAATAAATGGCATCAGAGGCGCCTTCCTCTTTAGAACTATTAACATATGAGTTTGCTATTCCAGGGGTCTTTGACTACTGATAGAGATTTGTGTTTCTGAAGTTCACCACAGACATAGTATAGACTGAGAATTTTGAGGGAGGAGGTTTAGCGCATCTTGGAAGCCCATCATTCCCAAAGACTGGAAGACAGCCTTTGGCAGGAGGTTGACTTGCTTTAGAGTCAATCATTTCCACCATTGGTAGCCAAGGGAGCCTCTGTTTTGCTCTGCTTTGTCTGGTGTGCTCTGAGAGAATGAATTCCCAGCCTTTAACAAGATGAGGCATATTTATGACATCTGGCTCTTAATAGATAAGCAGATTTTTTTCCTCCTCTCTATGTTTATGACAGTGGACAGAAAAATATTAGGGGGCCATGCTACTTGACTGTTTGGTTTCAAAGTATTTAAGTTCTCTGCCCTTATTTTGGCCCTGCTTAAGAGAAATTAGATATGCCATTGCAATATTCCCGAGTTGCTTGACTGCTTTTATGTACTTTGAGGAAAGGTTTCCAAAGCCAAAGAATCATGTATTTGTTATTTCTAGGTCCATTAAATATCTCCCAGTAATTAACATTAGCTATCTTAACACTTACAAAATCATGCAGATGACAATGTTCTTCTGGGGTACAGCCGTTTCAACATATGCTTGCAGTTATATGATGCCATCTAATCACCTGCATGACAAAAGAGGTGCAGAATGCCAAGATCACGCTACCCTGCATCCAAATGGCACAGAAAATTGTTTGGAGGCAAAGTAACAAACAATGTGTAATTTCAAAGCCCAGGGAGTTGTGGGAGAGAAAAGGAAACTCCTTAAAACATGAATAATGGCTTTGGGGGCCTTAAAAAAGTGTACAACCTGTGCCCAGCATTAATGTAAACAGAAAACAAACCACATTACTTTTAGACAGGTCCAGAATGTAATCAAAAATCAAGCTCTGGCCTTGCAGAGTCTCCATTTGCAAATCTGTTCCTTTTCTAAAAAGCTGCAATTCATTACCAGCCAGTTTTGATGCCGTTTTTGCTTTCTTTCAATGTGGAGTGAATTCACCCCATAAACTAATGAACTAAAGTGAGGCCAAATAGAGACCAGCTGGCAGAATCACTAAGTAATTTTAAACACATGATTGACTTTATGATCCTTTTACTGAAGTAACTAGTCTTTATTCTCACAATCAGCACCAATGACAATTCGAGGGGGAGAGGGAGAGATTATTAAAATTAGGAGGAAGATGAGGAGCAGGCTGTTTGCTCTAGCTCCCAACATTTTAAGACTCTCTCTCTCTCTCTCTCTCTCTCTCTCTCTCTCTCTCTCTCTCTCTCTCTCTCTCTCTCTCTCTCTCTCTCTCTCTCTCTCTCTCTCTCTCTCTCTCTCTCTCTCTCTCTCTCTCTCTCTCTCTCTCTCTCTCTCTCTCTCTCTCTCTCTCTCTCTCTCTCTCTCTCTCTCTCTCTCACACACACACACATACATATCTCAAGTATAATAGGTGCCGAATTATAGGTCGTTATGGCCTCCAAAGTAACACATTGAATAGCTACCTCAGAGACATAATAAGCAACCAATGCCTAAATAATCGGTACAGATACTCCATTAACAGCATCTAACTGTGTGGCTTTTAACCATACAAATTGTTTTTTGACAGCTTGTAACCTTTTCAAATAGTTTCCTTTGGGCATTACAACACATTTTGCACTAATTTTAACTTTTGCTTTGTCTATAATTTATGAGTTTCTTCAGAGATGCATAATGTATTGGAGAGGAAAGGAGACATTCAAATAAAAGCTAAAAAAACAAAATCAATTGCTGTTTAAATCCTTGAAACCTTTGCTCGCTGGGAGATAGCTACAATTTGATGAAACAAAAACAGGAGGAGAAAAAGGAGACTAAATGACCTAGAATTCCCAATGGAACCTGTTTTGAAACTAGTAAAAATCTCTCTAATTTACTTAAACAAGGCATAAGCTTTAGAAAAATAAAGTGTTACACTCATAAAAATAAATCTTTTGAGACTTGTTCTGTGATCTTTGAAATCTGCAAGACAATTGAAAATTATAAAAGAGCTTATCAAGAACATAAGTAGAGCTCAGAAAGACCAAGCATCCCTTTATAACAGGAAATTGACTAATATGCCAAGCTCTAGAATTCATCTACCAAAGGTGAGGGAGAGGGGCAATGAGGTTCCAATGTCCTTTTAAAAAAATCAACAGTCTCTGCTACTGCTTAGAGAGAATATGTGTCAATAACCCTGTTAAATGAAATCCTCAAGGACTTCACTTTTGTCAAGATGTTGAATTAGACAAGTATCCAAACACTGAATTTAACCATCAGTACCTCCACCAAAAATTAGAGTCTCACTATTAGAAGGGTCCTCAAAGGCCACTACTGCATCCCGTACCAAAATAGACCACTCTAAGTCTGACCACTGATCATCCAACTTTGTTCAAAGACTAACAAAAGAAGAGGATGGGTTCATGACTTCCAAAGAAAACCCATTCCATGTTAGGACAATTCTTATTCTTAAGATACTCTTCTTTAAATCAAGCCTAAATTCTCTACTTTGCATTTTCACCCCATTGCTCCTAGTTTTGCCCTCCAGGGCTAAGTCCCAATTTTATTTTCCATGTGAAAACCCTTTAAATATTTAAAGACAATTAATAAATCTTCTACATTCTAGGCTACATATCCCCATTTCCTTCATCTAATTAAGCATGATTTTGAGGTCATTTTCCCACCTAGTTGCATTCCTTTAAATTTGATTATGTCCCCATGAAAACTCATCATCATTCAAAATCACAGCATTATTCTTCTTATCTCATCAGTACCTTTCTATTCTGATGCTCCTTTAAATGGAGGGTGGAAAAGAAAACTCCTCCCCAAACTTCCATTTCATAAGGTACCCAGGCTAGCCATGTCTTCACTGCTCATTTTAATAGAGGCTACACTCCTACACTCCTTTGGACTTCTTCATCATCCCCTACATTGGGTACTTTCCCTTTCTGTCATGACCTGCCTCCATTTTTCAGTAGTATAAGATTCTTTTTTAAAAAACCCTCATCTTCCATCTTTGAATCAATACTATGTATTGGTTCCAAGGCAGAAGATTGATAAGGGCAAGGCAGTGGGGGTTAAGTGACTTGCCCAGAGTCGCAAAGCTAGGAAGTACCTGAGGCCAAATTTGAACTCAGGACCTCCCGTCAATAGATCTAACTCTCAACCCATTGAGTCACCTAACTGCACCCATATAAGATCTTAAAGTCAGGGACAACCTTTCTTTAGTATTTACCACAGTACATGGAACATACAGTAGGCATTGAATATTTATTGACTGAGTGACTGTCTACTACTTCTGGTTTCTTTCTTCTGGATAATCCCAAGCTTTATGTGTCAGTACTAAAATGTGATATCCATAACACAATATATTACTCTAGATGTTGATCAGGAAAGAGTACAACTGTAATGTCACTTCCCTTATCCTGAACATTATCTCTTTTAATCTGTCATAAGGTCACATTAGCTTTTTTGGATGCTAAATCCTATTTTTCACCCATAGGCTTTATAGGTCATTTAAATCCCAAGTCTTTATCAAACTCATTGTTATCTAGCCCTGCTCCCTCTATCTTGTACTTGTAAAGTCTGGTTTTATGAACCCTTATATAAAATTTTACATTTATCTCCATCAGGTTTCATTTAACTAAATTTGGTCCAAAGTTTTGAACCAATCCATCAACATCATTTTGAATATCGAGTGCCAACAATTGAATTAATTATTCCTCCTAGCTATTTATTATCTATATCTTTCTTAAGGATTCAAAGACATTAACAAAAATATTTGACAGCATAGGGCCGAGTATAGATCCAAGTTAACATGAAACAATTAATGACTATTCTTTGTGGTATGTCATTTAACTAGTTCTAAATCAAATATACTGTTATCATTGATCCCAAATGTCTTTATCTTACTCATTAGATTAGCAAAGGCTTTGTCATGTAATTTATCAAAATGTAGATAACTAATATTTCCATCCTTTTCCTAGACTATTAGTTTATTAACCTTATCATGACTGTTATCTATTCTTAATAAAGCCAAATTTTTCCTAATAATTTTATCTTCTTTTTGACCATTGTTTAAGACAGTTCGTCACTCTTGAAAATGTCTCTTCAAATGGGTTTATCTTCTGCATGTAGGAAATAATCAGTAAAATTAGACAGGGAAAACAATGTATTTATTTGTTTGTATTTTATATTATATCTATTTCTATTACATACACTATTACACACATATATTATATTTGTATTACATATAATATTACACAAATTATATGTCATATTTATTTAATGATACCTAGTTTATATCTCATACCAACACTCGTGAAGCAAGTTTATAAGAAAAATAGAAGGTAGGTAGAAATTGAACTGTATCACACCAAAACATATGCACTATAGATATTAAATTGAACAAATAAATACAAAAGAATCCCAAATACGATTGCTTTTCCTCTCCTCTTCTCCCAACATAATATTGAAAATATAATATTATAAAACTAGGATTGCACATTAATCAATAAATGAACCAAAAAGCATTTAAGCCTAACATTTGCCAAGCATTGCACTTGGTGCTAAGAAAGCAGAGGCAAAAAAAAAAAGAAGTATTATCTCCTCTTGAGGAATCTACATATTTGTGAAGACAATGTCTACACATATAAGCATGTGCAGAATACATATAAAGTAAATACAAGATAGTTAGTCAAGGAGACCACTAGTAGTTGGTAATATCAGGAAAAACTTCATGTGAAAACTGAGCAGTTTCAAAAGTAGTGAGAGATTCTATGAATCAAGCATAAGGAGACATGTATTCTAAGCATGGTCAATGCAAGGGCAAGGAAAACAGAGATGGCCGACCTTCAGCATAGATTAGACAGAAAGAAAATTTGACTAAAGCAGAGACTGCATAGAGAGGAAGGATCATATCTTGCCTAAATTTTGTATCTCTTCCAACACCTTGCATAGTACCCTGCACAAAAATGCTTAATAAATAGTTGTTGATTTCAACTACTAAATGACATGACATAAGGTTTTGAGTTTAGAATTAACAATTTGTTCAGGGAAACATGAAGAATCTAATCTTAATTGATTAAATGGTTCTTGTTGGGAATTATAGGGGATAAGATTGAATATGCACATATATGTATATATATATAATGAAACTAAATTGTAAAGAACTCCAAATGTCAAGTTGATGAGTTTAATGGATATCCATCCAAGTTTCTGTTCGATGCATATCCATTGGAGCTTCCTGTGAAGAGGAGTCAAAGAAAATAAATGATAAAGATTTGTTTAGTGGTAGTGTATACAATGTAATGGAGTAAGGAGAGACTGAAGGCAGATAGATCAGAGAGGCAGACACTGAAGAATTCCAGGTAGAATCTTTGAACTAGAATGTACAAGAATGGAGAGCAAGTAAAAGTTGCACCCTGAAGACATTTTCAAGAAAGAGCAGACAAGATTTACTATGATTAAAGAAGTCAAAGATTTTTTCTGAAGATTTGAGATTTGGAGGTGCCACTGCTAGAAATGGGGAAGTCTGAAAGTAGAGTTGATTTTGTCAAGGAGCAGTAGGGAATATAATAAATTTTGCTTTGGATATGTTAATTCAAATAACAGTAATATAGCTTAATGAAAAAGTCCTGTGGGAAGTTGAGATCATTTGTTGATTATTTAAACCTATGAAAGTGATGGAGAAAATGTTAATAATTTTAAGGTTACACTTCAAAGTGTATCATGTTTACATTTTTTCCCACAGCCAGTTGTTAAACATTTACCTGCACAACTCTGCTCTAAGCCCATTTTGATGATAGTTATTCAATGGAGGTTTTTGAACAAGATGTTTTGAACATCTACAAATTTTCCTTTTGAATTAAAGACATAGTTCACTGAGTCTTCCCAGAAATTAAGAACATGTGCTTTTAAGCCCTCCTACAACAGCACTTTATATTTATTGATTTCCTCAAATGTTACTAAACTTCATTTCTAAGACACAATTAATGTGCTTTCTTAGTTTTCTCATTAATATTCACTTATTCAAAATCCTATGGCTTCATTAGGGTTGAATATTCTTTCCAATGGTACAAGTTGTAGTTTATTTTTCCCTTCTTACTTTGTCCTGCTCTTGTCCACGTCTCCCCAAAAATCAGTCATGTGGAGCCCACTTAACATTCTGAGAATCTTCCTCTAGATCTCTTTAAAATGTTTGAGTACCAATAGAATACACAGGTTGTCCCCTGATTATTTCTGGCTATAATTTCACAACAAAACCAATCCATTTCCTTTTGTTGAGAAACTGTTGTCCGTATGCTGTATCTGACCAAAGTATATGTTTTGATTGGACAATGCTATATAGTCTGTCCATCCAATTGAATAATAACCATTTTTATCCCTCACTTTTTTTTTTCTGTACAGTGGGGCCAAATATTTTCAAGTGATTATAGACCTTATTTAGGAAGTTCAGGGAAATTTTGGACTTGAAGCAGTCAGAACAATAAGATCTGCAAGCAGGAGCATCTGGAATACCTCCCCATCTATGGGAAATTCCTTATATTTGGCTTGTGTATTATATATAAGGCTTTACTATAACAAGACAACTTGGCAGTTCTTTCACCCATTATCCAGTTGTAGGTCATAACTGCAGTGGGGAGATAAATAGATGTTCTATGTAGAAAAGCCCATTTGTAAGTGAGCAGGGCTCTAGCAGGGTACTAAGCAAAGAATACATCCAAAAACTTTATTGTATGTCTCCAAGCCTTAGAACTGAGGGCTCAGTTCCAGTCTTTATCTCTGCACTTAAGCCATCCATAGAATAAACAAAGGCAGGAGACCAAGAACAAAAGAAAGCCATAAGTAGAGTCCCTCTGAACATGCAGAACCTTTCAACAGACTAACAGCAACTAAGTTTGGTCGCAATCTACTGAAACTCACTACACAAGAGCTTGTGTAGAGCTAAAAATGGGCAAGAAAGAGACCTCTCCCCAGATCACAAAAGTTTAGAAGCACTGGAAAATTATAGACTCCCTAATAAGGTATGAAAGCAACAGAAGGATATAAAAAAAGAAGCTTAGATTAGACACTCCTTCCAAAAGTGACACAATATGGATATAACATCCAAAGTCAAGAAGTAGGCTATAAGAATGTGCAAACCAAAAAAGAACCCAGTGATCAAAGGATGCTATGGTGATTAGGAAGCATAAAACATAAATACAGAAGAAGACAATGACTTGAAAATATCTACAATCAAAGCTTCAAAGAAAAAACACAAGATTAGATATACCCAACAAGAATTCCTAGAAGAATTAGAGAAAGAAATAAAAGAAACAAAAAAAAAAATTTAACCCAGTAAGAGACTGGAAGAAGACCAAGTAAGAGTAGTAGAAGAAATGTGAGCAAAGAAATTAGGTATGTAAGAAAAATATGAAAAGAAAATTAACAACTTTGTAAAAATGGTGTAAAAATTAAAGGAAATAACTCCTTAAAATTAGAAATAGACAAATGGAAGCTAATGAATCCACAAGACAAAAAGAAACAATAAAATAATACTGGAAAAACAGAATAAAATATGAAGTATTAGAAAACAATTTCCCTGGAATATAGATTGAGGAGAGATAAATCTGGACTATTAAAAAGCCACAAACAACAAAAACAACAAAGAAAGCCTAGATGTGATACTTTGTTATAAAGGAAATTTTAAGGTAGAAATTGAAAGAATCCACCAGTCATTTCATTAAAAAGGAAAAAAGGAAAACTCCCAGAAATATTTTCAGTAAAATCCAGAACTCTAAAGTCAAGAAGAAAATACTACAAATAGCTAGAAAGAATTCAAGTAGCATAAAGTTAAAGTCAGGATCACACAAGATTTAGAATCTACAACCATAAAGCAGCAAAGAACTTGGCTTACAATATTTCAATAGGCAAAGGTTATAGAATTACAACTGAAAAAAATTATTTCAAGATATGTGTATAATCTTACTAGGAGGAAATGGATATTTAATGAAAGAGGGGAAGGATTATAAAGCATTCCTGATGAAAAGGAAAGAAATAGGACAAAACAGAAGCATAAAAGGATAAATGTGAGTGAGAAATCAAAATGGACAAAACAAAGATCAGGTAGGTGGCATAATAAGTAGAGAGCTAGTCCTGAAATCTGGAAGACTTCAGTTCAAATCTGGCCTCAGACACATAAGCTGTGTGATCCTGGGCAAGTCACTTAACCTTGTTTGCCTCCTTTCCTCATAAAAATCAGCTGGAGAAGGAAATAAAACATTTCAGTATCCTTGCCATGAAAAGTTCAAATACTATTATAGCAGTCCACCCCTAGCTATGGGCAAGGGAAACAGTATGTACAGAGTGGCTTAGAAGAGAGCATGCTCAGTCTTGCACATGGCTGGGAAAGCCTCTGACCCTTGACCCCAGCTTCCCCCAGGTTAGGGGGGAAAACAGGTTTCTTTGTGCTCACCTGCCTAAGAGAAACCACACCTATACCTTGTCATTAACCAATGATAATCATCCCTATGTATTGTGTATATTTGCATATCAAAGAGATTAAATACAGGGCGCAGCAAGCTCTGCCTCCCTCTTCCTCACTTGGATCTCAGCTCTCACTGATGCCTGTCCTTGCTGGAGCTTGGCCTCTGGCCAAGCTCCATCTTTGATTCCTTTCTTTCTCTACCTCTCCCACCTGGGACCTGGCCTTCGGCCAGGCACTTTCTTTTCTCTATCATGTCTCCAACCTGTGTGGTATTAAATTTGGATCACTGGACAGGTATAAGCCTTCTGAGTAGTCCACTGATCGGAGTTATTGCTGTGGCTCCTTGATAATTAATAAGGCCTGGATTTCTGACTCATTCCTGCCACCTCATATCTCTAACTTGACTCCACCACACCCCTTGCGGCATACAGAACTTCTGTCCTTCCTCTATCTTCCTATCTTGAGGCTTCTCTCGGGTTCGAGGAAGCTTCAACTATCATAAAGACTAGGATGTGACTTAAAAACTGAACAACCACCACAAATAAAGTTAAATTGTTTACATTCTTGTATGAAGGCCTGATATATGTAACCCCTCAGGCCTTTGTCATCACCAGGCATCATAGAAGGAGTCTAATTAAAGAAAGGGCCTGAGTATAATTCTATTATGTTGGTATGATCTCAAAAGAAGAAGTGAAATATAAGGAAGAAGAATTTGTTGGGAGAGAAGAGAAGAGAGAGGAAAAATGTCAAAATCATGGCATATAAATGGAGTTCACAAGGAAGAGTACAATGTAAGGTGTAATGAAGGGGAATGAACAACATCTGAAACTCACTCTCATCTGAACTGGTTCAAAGAAGAAATAATATACATGCACATATAGTTAGACACAGAAAATTCATATTACCCAACAGGGAAGTAGGAGGGAAGATAGTTGAGACAAAGGGGGAAGAAGCTGAAAGGGAGGCAAGATTGAGGAAAGCAATGATAAGAAGCAAAACAATTTTCTGAAAGGGGGCAAAGTTAAAAAGAGAATTATACATATAAGAAAACATAATAGAGGGAAATACCTATATAGCAATCATGTCTATGAATGTAAATAGGATGAATACACCCATAAGATGGAAGAAGACAGTAAAATTTATTAGAAACCATAATCCAATCATGTGTTGTTTATAAGAAAACTACTTGAAAAAGAAATATATACATAGTTAAAATAAAGACAGGGAGTAAAAATCTATTAAGCTTCAGCTAAAAAAAAAAAAAGCCAGAGAAGGGGTAGCAGTGATAACCATGAGCTAAAGAAAAGCAAAAATTGACCTAATTAAAGGGACAAAAAGAGGAACTAAAAAGTTCCATAGACAAGGGATTACTATTAATACTGAAAATATATGCACCAAATAGCATAGGTTCTAAATTCTTAAGGAAAATTTTAAAAGAACAATAGGAAAAATATAGTAAAACTATAATGGAAGAGATCTTAAGTTCAATTTCTCATGTGTAGATAAATTTAAACAGAATAAACCAGACAGAAAATAAGGCAATTATTAGAATTTTAGAAAAGTTAATTATACTAGACCTCTGAAGAATATTCAATAGGAAAAGTTCATTTATTCTCAGCTGAACATGGCACTTTCATGAAAATTTATAATATATTAAAGCATAGAAATCTTACAAACAAAAGCAGAATATTCTAAACTTATTTAATTTATTAATAAATTTTAATTTATTTACAAAATTATTTCAAGAACATATTAAATGCATTATAACAAACACAATTCACTATTCAATAATTCAAACAACATTCAATAAAGAGTTTTGAAGTATAAATTAAAGTTTTATTGGAAATTGAATAGTTTAATCCTAAAGAATCATAGAAACAATAATTTAATTAAAAATAATGATAGCAATGACACAATATACAAATATTAGTGGAATGTAGCCAAATCAATATGTAGGACAAGACTTATATCTCTAAACACTTGAATCAACAAAAGAAAGAGCAATTCAATGAATTAAGTATACAACTAAAAATCAAATTAAAACTCTCAATTAACAAAAAAAATTCTGAAAATTAAAAAAACTTTAAAACATATTTTAAAAATGCAAATTTAAAAAAATCCTTCTATATCACAAATGTGGACTTAACACTTAAATCAAGGAGAGCCAAAATAAAGGAAGAAAACTATAAACCAATTTCCCTAATTAACATTGATGTGAATTTTTAAGATACTCTAGAAAATTACAATGCTATATAACAAAGATCTTACACTCTGAATGGGCTAGATTTATACCAGGAATACCAGGACTGATTCAATATTGGTAAAACTATAAGCATAACTGAACATATAATAGGAGACAATAATAAAATACAACACATCTTTCAATTATTTCAATAGATTCAGAAAATGCTTTTGACAGCTCCCATTTCTCTTAAAAACACTAGTAATCTTAGATTTAAATGCAACTTTCTTTGAAATTGTAAATAGTATCTATCTAAACCTAAAAAAAAAAAGCATCATCTGTAATGTGGATAAACTAAAAACTTTTGTAATAAGGTCAGGGGTGAAACAAGGAGGGCCATTATCACCTTTACTCTTCAATATTAAACTAAAAATGCTAGAGTTAGAAAAAAGACAGGGAAAAATAGAAGTAATAAGCATAGAAAATATGGAAATAAAGCTATTCCTTTTTGCAGATAAAATCCTAGTCAGTTGAAAAACCAATGGAAACAACAACTTTAACAAAGTTACAGATTAGAAAATAAATCCACACAAATCATCAACCCTTCTCTATTATAAATAAACCCCAGGAAGGAGGTTGTAAAAGATTGTAAAAGAAATTCCCAGGGGATAGTTAGGTGTCTCAATGGATAGAGAACCAGGTCTGAAGACAAGAAGTCTTAGGTTCAAATCTGGCTTCAGCCATTTCCTAGCTATGTGACACTGGGAAACTTAAGATGGCAGATAACATAAATACTTAATATTTATATTAACTATAGTATATATATTATATATAATATGGCAGATAACATAAATAACATAAATAATTGAAAAAATAAAAGAAAAAAATTAAAAGGAAAATAAGTGTCCTTCAAAATAACTTCCAACAGTATAAAACTTTTTGGAATCTACCTTACAAGATATACCCAGAAATAGTATGAACAAAGTTACAAAACATTCATTCAAATAAAGACAAATCCAAAAATTTTATGAAATATTAATTGCTTGTGAGAACACCAAGCCAATGTAATAAATAGTACACTAATATCTAAATTAATTTACTTTTTCATTGCCATACTTATAAATCTATCAAAGAATCACTTTTGAGAGCTAGAGGAAAATTTTAATAAAATTCATATGGAGACAAAATATCAATAATATCAAGATAATCAATGAAAAAATGCAAAAGTGAGATACTTTCCAATTATACCACAAAGGCATAATCATCCAGATAATTTGGTATTGGATGAATGGTTGAAAAGTACACAATATACAGAAGGAAATGAACACAGTAACCTAGTGTTTGACAAACTTAATGATCCCGGCTATTGGGTCAAGGACTCATTATTTGACAAAAACTTCTGGGGAAACCAGAAAGTAGTCTGGCAGAAAACAGACCCAAAAAAATCACATCATATGCCAGATAAGCTAGAAATGAATCCATGATTTAGACATTAGGGGTAATTCACAGGCAAATTAGTAGAGCATGGAAGAAATTGTCTCTCAGATTGTAGGATAGGGGAAGTCAATATCCAAAGAGAGAGAGAGAGAGAGAGAGAGAGAGAGAGAGAGAGAGAGAGAGAGAGAGAGAGAGAGAGAGAGAGAGAGAGAGAGAGAGAGAGAGAGAGAGAGAGAGAGAAGTTTACAGGAAGTAAAAAAGGATAATTTTTGAGTATATAAAATTTAAAGGTCTTACACACACAAAACCAATGCAGCTAAAGTTAAATGAAAAGCAAGAAATTAAAAAAAAAACTTTAAATCAGATTTCTTAGATAATGGTCTACTTTCTAGAATATATAAGAAAGTGAGTCAAACTTATAAGAATAGGAATCATTCTCCAATTGATAGATGGCCAAAAGTCAAGGGGGATGAATAGGAATTTTTAGAGGAAGAAATCTAATCTGTCAATAGACATGAAAAAATATACAAATAACTAATAATTAAAGAAATATACAATGAAACAATTCTAAGGTACCACTCAACACCCATTAGACTGACAAAGCTTTCAAAAATGGAAAATTAAAACTATATCAGGGGATATGGGGGATTAGACTTTCAAATAACTGTTGATGACTGTAAACTTGGCTGACCATTGTTTAAAGTAATTTAGAACTAAGTATAAAAAGCTATTAAATGGACTATACTCTTTGACACATTAATATCACTACTAGGTCCATACTCCAAAAAAGAACAAAGAAAGAGGAAAAGGACCTCTATATACAAAATATTTATAACAGCTCATTTTTTTGTGGCAAAGAATTGAAAACTGAGTAATCCACAACTTAGACAATAATAGAGAAAACTATGATAAATGAATAGGAAGGATTGACATAGTACTATAAAAAATGATGAGGAGTATGGTTTCAGAAAAAAAAACCTAACAACCTGGTTTTCATGAACTGATACAAAATGAAGTAAGAAGAACCAGGAGAATAATTTACAAAGTAACAGTAATATTGTAAAGATAATCAACTTTGAAAGGCTTAGTAATTCTGATCAATGCAATGACTCACCACAGTTCTAAAGAACTCATGATAAAACATGCCCTCTACCTAAAGATAAAAGACTGAGGGACTAAGAGTACATCTTGGAGCATATTTTCTTTTATTTCTTTCTTCAAAAAAAATGTATGACATGGATATTATGGAAATTTGTCTTGCGATATATAAATATATGTACATGTATGAATTTGTGGGTGTATACTTGTACATATATGTATGTGTATTTATAATAGATTTTATTTGGTTTTGTTTTCTCAGTAGGTTGAGGAGAGGTGAGGAGGAGAGGGAAAGAATTAAAAATTAATTTTTAAAAAATCTTTATGGAACTTTCCTGAAAGTGCATATGCAACTAAGCAAAATCAGAAGAATTTTTCCATAGCCATATTGGATATAAGGGTGGGATTAGCAGAGTGACTCATATTCCAATGTGAAGTAACTTACAACTGCTAAAGTTAAGATTTATTTTCACACCACTTTTAGGGATCGAAAGGAGAATTCTTACAGCTGGACAACATGTGCCCTTGTCACTTCCTTCTCCACATTGAACTTTGCCAAACCACTCAGTGAATCCATCTGTATCTGGGGATAGCAAGCAAGAAGAAAAAGTCACACTGGGTAATACGAAAGACACATGTTGAAGTCCCTGACACTAGACAGTGTGACCTTGGGCAAGGCAGTCAAACCCTCTTGGTCTTAATATCTTCACCTTTAAAATGAGGAGGCTAGACCATAAGATCCCAAAGGTGTCATGCCACTCTAAAATCCTACAATGGTAAAATAGCAATTCTCTCTCATCTTCGTATGGAAAGATGCCTAAGGCATTTTGTGACAGCCCCTATAAGCACCCATGTGAGTATATTTCAGGTCTACCCATTGGAATTCAGTTTATCAAAAAAAATGCTAATATTCAAATAACCTCCAAGAAATTATAAAATATACAGTTGAATCTTAGGCAAGTTTTACATTATTCAAAATGTATACCTCATCATCTTTAGAATATCATTTAAAAAGATAATTTTAGAATTCATAAAATATGTGTATATATACCTACAAGTGGACTTTTCTTGATGAAATGTACATGATTAAAAACAAACAGACCCACAGTCATTAGGCCTGATCCTTCTGGCAGCATCTGGTGCTGAGGGTATGTTTATTTTCCTGTAGTCAATGGAATAGACACAATTGGTAGAACAAAGTATTTTTCTTGGGCATAAATTATATACTGGTGTCTTGGGCCATGCAAGTATTAATAAACTACACACCAAATAAACTAAATTATTCATAACAAAGAAAATGACAGAAGACTTTTTTTTTGCTTTTGATTTTCTAGCTCTTGAACCTGTCCTTAGTACTTTCATATACATTTCAATGAAATGTAGTTGATAAAAGCTCAATTATACACAATTAAAGGAAAGGGCTCCATTTATTACATAAGGCACACTATCATTTCAAAAATCATAAAAAAAACTCAGGCTGGTATTAGTCCTGAACATCTGTAATGCTTGTTTTCATTACTTTCAGCAAAAAATGTCTATTCCTTCCTTTGTAATCCACAAGAAATTATCATTCTCCCTTTGCTCAGACTCACCCAGATATAATTCTTGCCCTTTCTGTCATCTTTAAAATTGATATGAAAACCCACTTAATTGCAGTTATTGGACAGAAATTAAAGAGTAGGCTATGTAAAAACTAATTCATTTATGCCCACATCAGAAAGAGAAATAATAGATCCAAAGCAAATTAACAATACCAAAAATGTTTACTCTTTGGAACTAATTTATTTTATTAAATAGGGACATGTCATATTGTGTGGTATGATTTAAGGAGAAGTAAAATATTCTGATATTCATAACCCATATTTAAAGATCTTTGCCTTCTGGGAACTATGAAATCTAATGTCTAATTTCCCTTTCAGCTTATTAAGACACAGGTCTATTTACAAAGGAGTTCAACCTACTCCCAGAGTTGGGACAAAATAAGACTTTCAATTTTCTTCAATGGCAACTAATAAAAAATACAGATTATGTTAACATGTGTTCCTTTTGTATAAAACCAAACCAGAGAGGAAAACAACACCTAACTGACCCTTTCCTACTATACCCATAGGAGAGAAAAAAACAAAAATTAAAAACTGAAGTTAAATTTACAGTCACCATTACCAAAGCCCATACTCAACACTCTATTATTTTATATTTCAAAGCCAATTATGTCATTGTCTTCCATGAAGTAGAGTAATATTGTAAAACACATAAATAACCTATGAGACCCCTAAAATCCAAGCCAAATGTACCTAGCCTATTTTAGCTATAGCCACTCAAATCTGTAAACAAGTGTCTGGAGGAATTGATTCTTTTTTTGTTTGATTTTTTTATATGTTGATGTAATTTTTATGATCATTTTTTGACATCTTGTGATCCATGTTTTCTCCCTCCATTTCACCCTTCCCCTCCTCAAGATGGCAAGTAATATGATATATATTTTACATATCATCACACAATACATATTCCCATGTTCATCATGTTGTGAAAGAAGATGCTTATTGCTTACATTAGAAAAAATTCATAGAGGAAATATGAAGTGAAGAATGGTATGCTTCAATCTACATTCAGACTCCATCATTTCCTTCTATAGTAGTGGATAACCTTTTTCATCATAAGTCCCATTGGAATCATTCTGGATCCTTGAATTGCAGATATTAGTTGGTATTATTTTCCATCTACTCTATATTATTATTTTTATATCTTCTTCTTTACATGCTATCCTTCCCACTAAAATGTGAGCTCTATGAAGGCAGAAACTATTTTTGCCTTTCTTCCTATCCTCACTGCTTAACAGTGTTTAATAAATTCTTGTTGATTGACTAACTGAACATCTCCCTGGATCAAGCTCCTGTTGAATTCCCATCTTCAAATACAAGTGATTTTATTCTGTTGGGTAACCCTTGAGAAATTGAAAAAGAATTAAATCCTTTCTATTTGATACCAAGTCACTCTCAGATTGGTTTCAAACAAGGATCTTCCAAATTTTCCACAGAGATAGGTTCAACCTATTTAAAAATAACATTATCTACACTCCAATTTTCCTTTATCCAAGTTTGCAGAGATATCTGGAGACCTTTGTAAAACTTCCTCTTGGCACCTTTTAAACACACCCAATGGATTCATATTCTTTTCTCCTTCTTAGTTTCTTACTCATACAGGTCTTTTGGCACCTTTCCTTTTCACCCAATGGACTCATGAATTCTTCTCCTTCCTTCTTCTGTGGTAGAGGCATGGAGAGAGACAGAACTTGTAAGCCAAGATGCAAGAATCAGGGCTGTCAATCAAGGAGTTTCCAAAATGGAATGTTCCCAGGAGTTGGCAGTTGAGCTGACCAGGGGGAGGGGACTTAGACTCACTCTCTCTGGAGGTTGTACCTGGATTAAAGACCCTGGTGGGGCTGAATTGGTTTTGGGGTTCTCTGACCAAGGGAGAAACCTCTAGGATTTGACTGATCAAGAGTTGGAGGAAAACCAGGCTGAAGGAGAGACTTTGAACTTTGTTTCTCTCTGGGGTTGAAGTTGAGAAAGGAGACAAGCCAGGCTGAAGCAGAGGTTTTGGACTTTGTTTTCTCTCTTGAGGAGTTGTCTCAGACTGAAGGACCCTTGGGGGGGGGGGCTTCAGAAATTAAGCTGAGAGACCTTGCTGATTTTGTGAAGAAGAAGAAGAAAGAAGATTTTGAACAGATGTTATCCTCCATCTCCCTAAATGTCTTAGAGTTACATCTTGTGACTGGCCATCTCCCTAAATGTCTTAGAGTCACAGTTTGTGATTGGACTACTTTCTCAATTTTCCCTCATTTAGATTAGGGACATCCTCATCCCTCTAACCTCAGTTTCCCATCCTGTTATCCCAATAAAACCCCTGGCTTGAAAAGGAAAAGAAAAGAATATCTTTATAGTTCCCTCAGGGGGGAGGGAAGAAACCAAAGGCTTCAAGAAGAACCGGGAGGAGAGGGTTGGAGAAGGGAGGGAGTGAAGGGAGGAGGAGGTTAAAAAGATATACTGATTCATCAGCCATCAGTAGGGATCAGTAGGCAAACCCCAGATCATTCCTCAGAGCAGTTTCCTTGTAAAGCAGTTCCCCTGTGTACCAGCATCCCTGTGTGGCATCATCCCTCAACATCTCTCATTCCTACCTTCATTATAACCAAGCATTTTTAGGTTCCCTTAGCAGCTCTCTCTAGTCACAAGCCAGAGGACAGCAGTCATTGCAAAAAGAAACAGTTTCCCCTCAGTTTACCTTTTTTATTTCAATCAGTAGTAATTTCCTCAGTTTACTTTTCTATTTCAATAAGAAAAAGTTTCATCAGTTTAATTTCTCTATTTCACTTCCTTACTCTTATCAAATCTTATTCTTCTTTATTAAACCTGATAATCAAAAGATCTAGTAAGCTTATTTAGAAGTGATAAGAATGACTGATAAGGCTGAACAAAATGTAAATTGCTTAAAAGTATTGACTTATCATTCTTTGTATTTGTATTTTTAACAGCTAGGACAATGCCTGGCCCAGAGTTGGCATTTAATAAATGTGTATTGTTATCAACTTATTAATTAACTGATTTAAGAAGATATAAGTGAAAGTGATAAGAAAAATGCCTTAGCAAAGCATATTTGTGTCCTCTCATGGAACAAGGAAGTATGGCTTATGCCAAAGGAATAAAAATCTAATTATGGTATTTGGGGGACCAGGGAGTCAGATGGAGGCGCATTTGTTTTGTAAAAGGACTTCTAATTCCCTTTAAATCATACTAAACTGGCAGCCACCCTCTCTGCTTACTGGTCAGGCTGACCCTGCATAGCTACATACCTAACCAATTATGACAACTCCCACAGGTCCATTCTCTTAAAGAAGTGGGATCTCTAAGAAGTTTTCTGTTGAAAATATTTCCATAAAATGTGCTGCCATGACTCTAAAAAAAATATTACCCCCCCCAAATGGAAATGAAATAGTACTTAAAGTTTCTCTCTAAGAGGAAAACAACCAGGATTCATCTTGGAATCTAGAAAATATTACAAATACAGGCTAATTTTTTTTTAAAGAACCAAGCCTTTTGATAGAGAATTCAAAACTGTCCACACTGTGAATAGCATGAATCTGGTCTATGAAGTAGTTTTCATCTTCCTGTGTACCTTGTCTCTTCTTTGTTTTAAAGACATATGACCATTAATCTAAACTTTTCCTGAAACTTTTGTTGTTGTTGTCAAACCCCTTACCTTATGTCTTAGAATTAATACTGTGTATTGGTTCCAAGGCAGAACAGTGGCAAGAGCTAGGCAATGGGGGTTAAGTGACTTACCCAGAGTCACACAAGTAGGAAGCATCTGAGGCCAGATTTGAACCTAGGACCTCCCATCTCTAGGCCTGGCTCTCAATCCACTGGACCACCCTGCTACCCCCTTATGCAGCTTTTAAAAAAGATTAGTTAACCTTACATTCTAAAGAAATTACAAGTTCAATACTTCTCACATTTATGTTAAATGCCCATCTGAAACTAGTCAATAAATTTTATCATATTTAGTCAATAAATTTTTATCATATTTATAGAATTTATTAAATGTTTATTATGTGCCAGGCACTGTACTGAAAATGCAAATACAAACATAAAGAAAGTCTTTGGCATTGTAAGAGGGAAGCCAACACCTAAAGGGAAACAAAATGGGGGGAGGATAGAAAGGCACAGGTATGGAGAGAATTGAGGGGAGAAAGTCTTGAGTACAGCCTAGAATGACATATAGTTGATCTGGCATCTCCTCCCTCCCTTTAAGGAGCTAATGGGCCACAGGAAAAGGGGCTACATCCAGGGTATAAATTCTAGAAATGGAGTAAGCTTGATGAAGAGGTTTCTGGGGCAGGGATGAAAAAGTCCATTATTCAGTCTGGAGAAGAATGAGATATATATAAAAATCCAGAGATGCCCAAAGTGACACAGTTAGCCAAAGGAGTCAGTAATGTCCAGAATGTGACTGGATAACCTAAGGAAAAAGTGGAGTTTGGTGTATATGATTTTAGAATCATTGGATTTTAGCAGCTTAAAATACTTTAGCTTTTCCATGAAATGAAGACACAACTTTTTAGCATCAATAGATTTCTGATGATGTTTTAGAGCTGTGAGTCAAAGAATATAAAAGAATCCAAAAATAAGATTTTCAGATCACATAATGGACAATGGAGATGCATGTGATAGGTGTAAATAGACTGAGAAATCTTATTAACAAAGTAGAGTAGCAGCAGAGACATGTAGAGCCAAAGAAATGAAGAGGCTCTGTCATGCAAAAAGAGGAAGGCATAATTATCTGTTCTGTCTTCAAGATGAGGAAGTCAGGAACAGTACAGGTTAATTGGGCAAGGTCACAAAAATAGTAGCATCAGTCAGTGAACAAGCATTTGTTCATCAGAAAGGGCCAGGCACTTTACTAAGTGCTCAAAAATCAAAGAAATACAACAAAGTCCCTGCTCTCAAGGAACTGACATTCTAATGGATGAGATGATCTGTATAAGATACATATGGAATAGGGACAGCTAAGTAGCATAGTGAATAGAGTACCAGACCTGGGGTAGAGTGGATCTGGGTTCAAATTTGGCCTCAGACACATCCTAGCTGTATGACCCTGGGCAAGTTGCCTAACCCCAGTTGCCTACCTTTCACCACACTTCTGCCTTAGATGAAATCTAAGAATCAATTCTAAGATAGAAAGTAAGGGTTTAAAAAAAATAAGAAAAGGCTATTACAATATAGTCAGAACTAGAATAAATATCCACTGATCACTCAAAGTTTTCTTCTATAGTATCATCTTGTTTTAATAACACTAAACTTTTCAGCTGTGCCTTACTTCTGGGAATTCAGAACAATAAATACATTAGGAAGAACCCTGAACTGGAGATCAGAGACCTTGGATCCTCAGTTTCTTCTATAGAATAGAGGGTAGGTTCAGTGATCACTCAATAAGTCAATGATGAAACCAGGTTTTGAACCCTTGTGCTCTCTCTCCAAATCCAAAAATCTTTCCTCTACACCACATTACTTACTCCTGTGTGACTTTGGTCTTTAGTTTTGCTTCCACAAAACAGGGAGTTTGGATGATGTTGGCTCTAAGACTTCTTCAAACTCTAAATTTATGATTAAAAAGTCTACAAATCTTATGAAATAAAATTAACATGTCATAAATTACTACTAGACAGGAAACTCAATACCTGTTTTGAATATCAGAACTAGTCACCCGTTAATGTTTTTGTTGTTGTTGGATTGTTTTTCAGTTGTCTCCAAATATTTGTGATCCCATTTGGAATATTCTTGGTGAATATAGAACAGTAGTTTGGCATTTTCTTCTCCAGCTCATTTTAAAACAAAAGTAAAGAGGGTTAGATGACTTGCCCAGGGTCATACAGCTAGGAAATGTCTGAAGCCAGATTTTAAGTCAAGTCTTCCTGACTCCAGGCCCAGTGCTCTATCCATTACACTGCCTAGCTGTCCCAGTTACCTGTTAGGAAGTGGCATTTTGTTTTTGGTTTTTTTTGATGGGATTATTTTTTGGTTTGTTTAGTTTTCCCAAATGCATGCACAGAAGTAAGCCATTACTTCCTCCCCAAAGCCTTTGCTTTTTATGGATTATAGGCTGTCCCTCAACAGAAAATAGATCTTCATTTATCTACAACATTCAACATAAATCCTTATTATTACATATAGTAAGTACTGTCAAAAGGACTAATGAGCTAAATGCCATTGGGAAATGACTACTTATTTCTGCAGAGATGGGATGAAAAGGGTGAGCCATCAAAGGCTAGGCACAAGGAGAAAGAACAAAGCTGATTCTGAAACACTTAGCCCTTTCCTTGACTCCAGCACAGTACTTCAGCCTCTCTGGACTCTGGCCATTGCAGAGAGCAAAAGAAAGCTGCAGAAGCAATTTCATTCCAAGAACAAGAATAAAGGTTCATGCTGATCACATTTGGCTGTCCAGATGTGATTTGCTCCATGTTGTTCTGCTTTTTCTTTTTGCTTTCTTATCCTTCACAGTCTTTATATAGAAACCATCTATTGTATATAGTTTTGATGGTAGGACCACTTCCCAGACAGAGATTTCACCACTTTTTGAGTCTAAATGAGGTATGGAACAACTACTCCTCAAAGGAAGGAGCCAGGGCAAGGGGAGAGGCCCCAGCTGGGAAAGATCAGCTACACTCAACAGGACCTCTCCCACATACATAAATAGAGTAGACATATGGGAAGAGGGTGTAGAAATAAAATACTGAGCTTTCTAAGGGTTGTTATAACTTGGACCTACTCAGTATGCATGACCATAGGTCACTAGCCCATGGAACCACAGGTTCCAGTCCATTTGTTGAAAATCATTGCCTCTCCTGAAGGAGTAGACTTTCAATTTCCCAGATGAAACAATCAAATATTCTCAATGTATAGCACTGGTTTGAGAATTAGGAGTCCTGGAATTTAGGTCTGGCTTCAGTACTAACTGGCAATGTGATCTCAGGCAAGTCAACTAGTAAATTTGAGCCTTGATTTTCTCATCTGTAAAGTGAGGTACTAGATAACATGAGCTTTAAGAGTCCTTCCATAATTTTTTTTTCATTTTAAGAACAGAAAGAAAAAGAAAAGAAAGAAAAAAGAGAGGAGAGAGGTGGGGGAAGGAAAGAAGAAGGAAGAAAGATGGAAGGAAGGCAAGAAGGATGGAGGGAGAGACATGAGAGGGAGGGAGGGAAACACCTGTACATGTTATGTACATGAGGGCATATGATTGTAGCATGCTTGGGGAACTAGATGATTAAATTGTCAAATAGGTTTGTTCTTTTTGAAGAACTGTCTCCTCTTGAGAATGGACTCTTCTTTTGTGGATTTTGAATTTATTATGTTATCAAATCTGAATCCCACTTGTATTCCCTAATAGAAAATGGCTAGGATACTGAACTGAACTATATAGGATATGATGAATGATGTACTAAGTAAAAAGGATAGGAATATTCTTTTTACATTTCTCAAGTACAACCAGAAAATAATGCATCCTGTTTATGGGCAGAAACATTTAAGAATATAATGTCTGTCAAGTCATCCTGCACTTGCACCTGAACTGTAAAAGAAAACTAATGCCTTTAACAACTGATTATGGCTTTTTAAGTACCACTTTCCTTGTATAATACTACAATAAAAAGAAAACATCCAAATAAGATATCAGCACTTTGCTAGAAACAGGGAAAAAATGCTTAACTCTCTGGCTGTGGTTTACATCCAATCAGCTACTTGTAATGGAAGTATTTGGCCCCATCAGGACAAGACCTATTTTTGTTCATCTTTGCATCATCTTGCATAGAAAAAGAAATACTTTGGCTTGACAGACATTTATTAATCACTCGCTATGTGTAAAAAATGGCACTAACCAGTGGGAATATGAAGATAAAATCCCTGCTCTCAACTTCTTCACCTTCTGACACCCTCAGTCATAAACTGTGATTTAGTTAATTTTGAGTACTTGTGTGAAGAAAATCCCTCCTTCAGCACATAGTAGCAAAGTAACCAGCACCTTATCATCCTAGAAAGTTTCTTGAGTGCTTTAAGAAATGACAAAAGAAATGATTTTAGAAAAACCTGGAAAGATTCATATGAAATGATACAAAGTGAAGAAAGCAGAACCAAGAGAACACTGTGCACATTAACAACAATACTGTGTGACAGTCAACTGTGAATGACTGAACTACTCTGATCAAAACAAGGATACAGGACAATTCTAATGGATATGTGACGAAAAATACTATACACCTCCAGAAAGAGAACTGATGAATTCTGAGTTCAGACTGACACATACTGCCTTTTTTCCACTTTAATTTTCTTGAGGGTTTTTTTTTTCCTTTGGTTTTTTGCGACCTGACTAATAAGGAGATGTGACCCATATTGCTTGCTTTCTCAATAGGGAAGGCTGCATGGAAGGAAGGGGGAGAATTTGGAACTGAAAATAAAAGGAGAGAGAGAGAGAGAGAGATTAACTTATTTGCCTGGGGTATGGAGAAGTTGTTACTTAGGGTTACACAATCAGCTAGTGGAGGAGACATGAAGTTAAGAATTCCTAACTTAGCTGCCAGGTCCTAATTCACTATGGCACTATTCTACACTCCCTCTTACAACCTACAGTAAGAGAATTATTATTTAAATAAATTTATTTATATTTACATATATTATAGTATATATGTGTGCATGTATATATTCAATGTAAAAACATATTCAAGACATAGAAAGACATCTATATCTTGCATATATATCTCTAATACATATTATCTCCTTACAATATCTTGTAAGAGTGTTATGGGATATATATAGAGAGATAATGTGTTTGATTATGCATATGTATACATGCATATTATGCATATGCATCAGTTTGTGTACATATGTATTATTAGTTAAATGAGAAGAGAATAAAAGAATGCCCCCCAAAAAATATGCTCTGGAGAAATTTAGGTATGGAAACACAACTTTCACTTAAGAAGATAAAGGAAGTCCTCATGGAAGAGATATTACCTAAGTTGAGAGCCTCCATGGAAAATAAGAAATCCACCAAGTGGAAAAAATAAAGAATACATTCAAGGCAAAGTAAAGAGAAAGTGATATGTAAGCTAAGAGAAGGAAGTTTCTTAAGATATATACATTGAATTGAAAAGAGTTGAATTATATATAGATATGATATATAGTAATAATTATATATATATATATATATGCAAAATCCTTACCTTCCATCTTGAAAGTTTTACTCATTGTTGGTTCCAAGGCAAAATAATGAGAAAGGCTAAGTGGCTAGGGTTTAGTGACTTGCCAAGGATCACATAGCTAAGAAGTGTCTTGAGTCCAGTTTTAAAACTCAACTCCAGGGCTGGCCTTCTAAGCACTGAGCCACATAGCTGCTCCAGACTGATATTTTTAATATAAGTAGAATTTATTTCAATTCCATGCAAAGCCGGTGTTTAATTAATGTTTGATTTTGGATAAGAGGGGGAATAATTCAACAAAGCATCATTCACTTTTATTTCTCTTAGGGAAAGTGACTGTTTTCTTCTTATATTTGCAAACCCTTCCTCAACAAAGGCCAAAGTAAGTCTATTTTTAAAAATACTTAACTAAGTTTTCAATAGTCAACTTGTAGTTGTTTAATGTGATTGTACACAAGTGGAGAAGCAACAGAATAGAGCAAAGGATCTGAAGTCCATGGATTGCTCATTTCATTAATCAGGGTCATAAGTCAAGCTTCAGATTATTTCCATGGTTATTGCCTTGGAATTACTTGAGATCATAGATGCTATTGCACACAATTTTAAAAGAAAAAAAAATTTTTGAATTCTTCCTCAACCCTTTTTTCTCTTTCCATATTAAATATCTGAGATAGGTCAGAATCAGAACTGGAGGAAGTTTCACTAGATCTGCATAATATAGAAGAAAGAGTCCATTTGTCAGATGACCTATGTTCATTCATATCCTATATTTGCCCTAAACTACCTCTATGACCTTAACCAAGATCTTTTGCCTCTGAATTTTGGTTTTTCATTTGAAAAAAAGAGGAAATTGGTCTAGATGATCCTTAGTATCCCTTCAGGCTCCAAATCTATAAACAATAATCATCTAATTCAACACTCGACATTAAAAGGTTATTATCCCCATTTGGCAGAGGAGGCAACTAAAGTCACAAAAGCAAAGATTCTTGACCAGGGATTCCATAACTAGTAAATGGTAAATATCTTACCATGTTCAGGACCTGGCATAACATTAATCTATTCCCTTTTACTAAGAAAATTCACAACTAGCTGATAGGAATGATTTTTGAAAATATTGGTTCAGCATGCAAGTTTCCCATCTGGTTTAATTGCAAATGCATTCAGCTAATAACAGCTCATCTGCTAAAAATATAATCCACACATTGTTCATTAAGGCCTTATACTGGAAAAGATTTTCAAATTCTAAAAAATTGGTGATATATTTGATATAGAGATACTGGTAAATTAGAATATTTGATGGACTAAGGAAAATACACAAGCATTCACTCTCTGACTTAAGTGTTATCTTATTAGGTTATAAAAGGACAGAATAATAAATCAGAGATGATCAGAGATGGAAGGGACTAGATTATCAAGTCCAAACCCTTTGTTTAATGGATGTGAAAATGGAGATAAAAAGAGGTTAAATGGCTTGTCCAATGTAAGGAAGATTAGAAAAGATTTAGAGAACAGGGTTTGAATTCCAATTCTGTCATTTTCAGAACTGAGTGATTTACCCTAAGAAGCATGGTCAAACTTGCATCACACTAACTCATTAATTAGTATTCTATAGCTGGTAGGTACTATAGCCTCTACCTGAAAAAAATATACATGCAGTGCCTTTGTCCTAGAGATCAACAATTGGGGATTAACTTTCAATACCCTTACTCTTTGGAGCTATGTGGGAAGTTGGTATGCCATCTCTGACTTTATGGAACCAAAGTCTATTTGTGTTCTGATATGGTCACTTTAAAAATCCAAAAATGAATGTTTCAATATGTTTTTTATTACCTATAACTCTTTTATTCAATTTAGCTTGACAGGCATTTATTAAATTTCAATTATATGCAAGGATATGTGTCATGTGCTAGGGATACAAAAATGAAAATGAAAAAGGACTTATATTCTCAAGAAAGTTATATTCTCTTGAGTTTACATTCATATGCTCTATAGCTCAACTAAAGGGTGCTAATCACCATCTTTATTTTACAACATTTTCATCCTATTCCCTCTGCCATGAATCTTTTACCCATGCTATTTTAGGTTTCTGTAAGAGATGATCCTACCATCTATCTCAGGATCCTGAAAACCCTCTCTTCCTTCAGAGCGCAGGTGTCATCTTTCTGTGAAAACCTTTCTGGTCAACTGGCACCTACAATGTGGCAGACATTGTGTTAAGTGCTCAGGATACAAAGAAAATAAAAAACAATCTCTGCTTTCAAGGAACTTATGGTCTATTTGCAGAGTCAACATACAAACAACTATGACCAAAAAAAATATATATATATATGTGTATATATATATATATACATATATATATGATCAAAAATGAACTCTTACTGGGCTTATCACATCATCCCTTATGCTATAATTACTCATGTAACCTATACTTATTCTTTCCTCCCCTTTCCCCTAGAAGTCATATTGTAAAATCCTTGAGAGCATCATACAATTGTCACATATAATTTTGAATACTTAAATTAAAGCACAGTGCCTTGTACTTGGTTGGGTATAATAAATGTTGATTGAATTGACTTGAATGTCCTATTAACTAGAAATATAAAAAAGTATTAATGAAATATCATCTTGATTTCTCATATTATGTTTGAGAAATCTGCATATTCATTACCCATGACTTACATATAGTAACTCTACAGAGAGCAGAGGTGGAAAGAAGATTTAAACAGTAACCATGAACTCTTACTCATGAATCCTTACATTTAGAAGGTATCTACAATGGACATGTTCACTCCAATAACTTAGTTTCCCAGTTCAGTTATAAGAAAGCAGTGATACTAAAACAATTGCTACAAATCTCAGAATTCAAATTAACATTAGTGGAAAAAGAATTTTCTTTCATTTGGACAAAGATCAAAAAGATGCCTAAGTTGAAGAGTACTTGAAGAAAAGTGAGGTAATATCATTGAAGTCAGTAGCTTCTGAAGGAAATAATTCAATTGTCTATGAATTATTCTCCCAACACATGTGAAAACTGACTTATGTAAGGTCCCTTAAAACCCAGAACATATGTCACAGAATTTCCAAATAATTCCTTTAACTTGCAATGAGAGAGACAGACAGTGTAATTTTGCAGTAAGAGGCAAATACCTACACTATTGATTCTATTTATAAATTTATAGCTATGAATAATCACAGAAAGTTTTAATTAGAAACATCCCCTCAATAACTTTGCAATTTGATCAAATGCCTTAGGCTTAAACAAAGCAAGGATATTAAGAAATCTTGCATATGTTTCATTAAGGTTTTATTATATCATTGGTTACCAGGAGCACAATACCACTTCTCCATAGGGCCATCTTTATAACTAACATCTGGATAGAAAAATGGTCTCTCTATATAATAATTTCAGAATACTGATGAATATAGAAATTCTCAGATTTTTCCAGAGTATGATTTTAAGCATGGGTCTAATCAGGTCCTAGTGGGTAGGTTGTATGTAAATATTTATCAAAATACTTGAGTACCACCTGCCAGCAGTTTGTAGGGTCATAGATTTAAACCTAAAAGGACCTTAGATGTCATATAATCTGACATGTTAATTATTTTAGTTAGAAAACTGATTAGTTAAGAGATTCTCCCAGAGTCTGTGTATGCAGTCAACAGGACAACAGAATTTGAAACCAAGTTCTCTGACTCTAGAGCTAGGATATTTAAAAAAAAAAAGTGTATTTGCTTGCTAGGTAACTTTAACAGTATCCATCCTCAGGTATGATTAATCTCTTTTATTTCCCTACAAAATGACCTTCACATGCAAACTACCAAAATGTGAAAGATAAAAACACTAGAGTATAGATGGGGAACTTATTACTCAATTGTACCATAGATACAAGAAGTTTAAAAACACATCTCTGACTCTGTAGCCTTGAGAAGAACCAGTTAGCATATGTCTATCTTCTGCACAGTTAATGTGCCATAACAGAAACAGAAACATGATGATTTCAGGTTTACATGATGCTATATGTACATTATAATGTTTAATTCTCACAACATCCCTGTCAAAGTAGATTCTGCAGGTTTTATGATGTCCAATTTAATGATAAGGAAAATGAGACTCAAAGAGTTGAGACAGATAGACTGATAAATAGTGTGTTGGGAAAGGAGATGGCTATACCAACAGACTTACAGAGAGATGCCAAGAATCTCATCAACTTGTAGTAGCACATCAGCCCTGAAACTCATGTCTCCTCAATTGGACCCCTCCTTCTCTATGACTAGAGGGAGTAGAAAGCAGAAAGGGACAGAATTCCTTTTAGATCCTCTATTTAAGGAGGGTGCCAAAACAACCATTACATAATTTCTTGCTTGGTTATGATCCTCTAGACTGTATTATGCCTCCAATGTCTCCCTTCCACCACTTTTCACATATACACACAAATGTGGCTATGTAGCTTTAAAAATAAGTAACCTTAAAAATAAATTCAAATATATTTGTTTATATTATGTTCTACATAGCCACATTTGTGTGTATGTGTGTGTATATATCTATATCTATATCTGTATATATATAAATATACATAGATATATATAAAAGTTCCCAAGCAATATATGGCCTGTTTATTCTTAAGACAACAACTTCACTCCATAATAAAGCATTGGAAGTATATATATATATATATATATAGCCTATAAATACATATATCCACATTTAAAAAAAATTAACTCTCCTATTGTTGCCATGTCCAAAGAATTCATCACCCATGGGTCATCCCACTAAAGATAATGCTCTCCATGAATGATGAGGTTAGTTCTTGGACAACAGATCCAGTCTGCTGTAAATACTATACAGCAAAGCAAATCCAACATCTTTGAACCTGAAGAAACATCCACTATGCTGATACTGCCTTTGAGATGTCAGAGACATTTCCAAGCCATGAGACATTGGAGTAGGATTTTTATAGGAGGAAAAAAAAACATGAACAGCATTACATTTTTCATCAAAACTGGTTTTCCTAGGAGTTGCCTAAATAGCTAAAATATTTGAAATAAATATTTTTGTGCTAATAACTTGATATGAATTTTATTCATCCTTGATAAATAGATGATAGGCTATTGGCAAAGAGAAAAAATCCGCAGGGGAAAGAATGGGAGGATGTGGAATAAAGAATTAAAAGTCATGATGAATATCCAGTGATATTTCCCCTCAGTGAAATCATTTTTGGAAGAATAGCTTATGGGTGAAAGAGTAAACACCATATGGTTTGGGATCTTAAAGTATTATCTAAGATAATAACATGAAAAGGTATACTCAGCGCCAAGATCTTAATTTACTATGTAAAATCAAAATATTTGTGATCTTCTCTAAAAACTTGATGAATATGAAAATATGTCAACAAATGAGATTGGGGGACTGTGTTCTTTATTATACTGGAATTCCACTGAAAATGAAGCATATTGTAAATTACAGAATCCTAACCTGAGATACTTCTTTCCCCACCTAGTAAAAGAATTAATGTTTTTATGTACTCACTAAAGTTATCTTTATGAAAATGTAATCCCTTTATGAAAATGTAATTTATTTTCATTTCTTATATGTCTATCCATGATAAACTCTAGAACTTATTTCCTTTTATATTGAATAAGGACTATAGAAAGATTTATTAAATGTCAAAGAGAACTAGAGCCATAAATGGTTGGGAATCCCAGTTATAAAGGACAATATGATGACCTTAGTTTTTGAAAAAGGTTAAAAAAGGTTTGTTGTTAAAATTCTCTGATTTGGGGGATTATTCATCCATATAAGATCTCAGTTTCTTCATATATAAAATTAAGATAGTACAATGATTTTTTGGGTACCTCAGCCCTAAGTATGAGAATATAAGAATATTGTTGTTCTTTTTTTTAAACCAATACTATCTCAATATAATTCACAAGTGAATTGCCATGAGATGGATGATGCTATATAATGCTATCTGTTAGTGCCCTCAAGCATCTCTTGGAGGAAAGCATTGAATATGTCAGAGATATAGGTAAGCTGCTGGACCATTTCCTACAGTTGGTATTAAGTCACAATGAAGAAATAACATAAGTATATGGTTTTCAGTAATGACTAGGTCAAAATGCAGTAGGAAGGAGATGAATGGTATGACCCAAACCAATGTTTGTGCAGACAGATATAATATTTGTAATGAAACATGTCCTCCTTCATTACAGAGGGAAGCGCAAGAAGAAACGTGATGGAATCTTCAAGGCATTTTCACAAAGTGTTAGTGTATACATCAGTCAACCATCACATAGCTTTTGATTTCTATAAATTGTCATGCACCAAAAAATCAAGCACATCAGTCTTCATTCTTTTAGCTGTTGAGCAGAAATGTATTACCATATGCAATTTAGTGAGGAGGTTCCAAAAATTTATTCAACATGTAAGTGGCTTTCAGATTAACTAACCAGTCATGAATACATAAACAAGACATGCATGCACACTAGACTGCATAACATCTAATCTTTTTGTCTATATATCTAGGAACCAAACAATTTTATCATTGTATAGACCCATCTAGGATCTTATTGACTGGCTGAATCATCCACTAACTATGTAAACAAGGCTGTTATTTTGCCATTCTGGGACACCAATTTTCTTCTATATAAAAAAAGTGAAGAAGTTCTTTTCAGTTCTAAAAATTCTTCAAATAGATTTATCTGGTTTTATTATTTTGGGACAAATTTTGTCCTACTCTTTCAAAATACATATTGCATTTCACATGAGATCATCCAGGTTTGTTTTTTTTTTAAAGTAGACCTTTTTGTGGCATCTATCTTTAACCCTGTGTTAAAGATGAACCCTGTATTAACCCTCCCACAATTCTCACCCATAAAACCATAACTTATTTTTAACAGATGTTTTGTTTTTTTTAGACAAAGGGAACAAAATTTGGTGAAAATTAATACATAATAAATCTGATATTATGCACAGTATTCCATATCCTTGGGTCACCACCTCGGCAAAGAAGCATGAGTAGATGTATCCAAAAATCTCTTCTTTGGGGCCAGATTTGTTTTTTTTTAATAATTTCACAACATTCAGGAACTTCTAGCTGGCCATGGTTAAGGTTCTCAACCTGGAGTAAGGAAGACTTCTTTTTAAATCCTGTCTCAAATATTTACTACTTATGTGATCTTAAACAAATCACATTTTAACTTCAGTCTACCTCAGTTTTCTCAAATGTTAAATGAGAATAACAGCACCTACCTCACAACTTGTTGTGACAACTGAGATATTTTTTAAATGCTTAGCACAGTATTTGGCACATAGTAGGCACTTAATAAATGCTTATTTCCTTCCTTCCATTCAATTGCTTTGTGGCAATTGTTCTTTCCATTAAAATTGTCTCAGTCATTTTGTAATTGTTTTCCTACCTTTTACTTCACTTGACCTAAGTTCAATAAGTGCTTCCATGCTTCTCAGATTTCATCATATTGAACATTGCTTGAAGCACAATAATATACAATGTCACTTATTTATCACAATTTTTAGCTGTTCCTCAATCAATGAGCATCTATGATGATACTAGGGAGTTTATTGTTATTAAGCAACAATGTCATACATGAACTTTCATGATGATAATTTTTAAGCTTACCATCAACTTGTTATCTAATTGTCCAAAATCAACCATGTTTGACCAGCTGTGACCCCACCAATTGGCACTACCATCACATTTCCCTATCTTATCCAAAAGAATATGTATTTTTTTTGGTCCAAGATGTTAGTTTCTTGAAGCTTTCATAGCCAATATGATGTTATGCTGCGTTCATTCATTAAGCTGTACTTTCAAGTTGACAGGCAAGTCTTGTCAAAGTACATGTTTGCTAAGAGAATCAACTCTTATCTGTCAAATCTGAACACCATATAATGGTAGCATTGTTTTGTTCCACTACTTAATAACTTCAATGTTTCAATGGATGGATTGTATCCTCACAAAGTCTAATTCTTCAGATAAAAGAAATCATTTCAAGTGAAATTAGTCTTTCAATATTAGCTTATTGCTAAAATATTGTTTATTCCTTTTCAAAGCACAGCCAAGAAGAGCTGTTAAAAAATTATCCATCTCTCTTTATGAAGGATCAAGTTAGCTTAACAAGATTAGAAAAAATCTACCTTACTTTTTAACATCCCCAGATTCAGCTTCCTTATCCAACTCATATCAAGAAGCCATGAATGTGGTTTTTTTCCTTAAATATTTATATTTTTAATTTTTCATTCATGTTGGCTTCCCCTCTTCTTAGTATTTGGTAAACATAGTGTTTCCTCTAAATTAATCAAAGAACAATATTTCATACAAAGACTATTAGAGAAAAGACTCATATGAATCCACTTGGGTGGACATGTTATTAGCTACCACATTTTTTTAAAGAGAGAGATTTAAATAATACATCTAGAATTTTAATAGACTTTCAAAGCCACATAGTACATTTTTTTCATTTAACAAGTGAGCAATGTGAGATTCAAAGAGATTAACTTGGTCAAGACAAACCTAAGTCCTCTGCCAATAAAGCAACTTTCTACTGTACTGAAGTGAGAAGACAACAGAGGATATTCTCAGAAAATCTTATGGAATGTTGTCACTAAGGTCTGGTTTACTCATCATTAGAACTTCTGTAGTTATAGGGTGGATGAAGGAAAGTTTTCCCTGCTTTTTTGTCTTCACACTAAAAGATAAACTTTCCATTTATAAAAAAAAAACACCCATGGCCATTCACATATGAATAAAGCTAGAGACAAAGTCAACATATCTTGTATTTGACACCTTTCAAGAGAATGTAATTTTCTTGAGGGTAGGGGTTGTTTTGCTGGGATTTTTTATCTTCCAGTGCTCAATGTCTTCTACATTGTATTCTCTTGATAAGTGCATTTTACTGGAATTGAACATAAATTTAATTCCTATCTAGCTTTTTTCAGAATTAAGAATTTATCTTTAAATAAATCCTCAATATCATTTAACAGTGAACTTGGTCATCTAACATTTATTATGTAACTACTATGAACCAGACATTATGCTAAATGGAGAGGGCACAAAAAAAGATAAAAATAAATAAGCAGTCCCTATCCTCAAGGAACTCACAGTCTAATGGGGAAGACAATATATAGGCAATTATATAAAAATAAATATATATTCATGTATATATGTAATTGAGGATAATGTTAGGGTTAGGAACAAAGATTAAGGAGCACTAGAAAAGTCTCTTGGGAAAGGTAGGACTTGAGATGAAACTTAAGGGAAGGCAGAAAGCTAGGAAGCAGAAATAAGGATGGAGAGAATTTCAGAAATGGAGGACCATCATTGAAAATGGTCAGTCAGAAGATAGAGTCGTATTTGAGGAAAACAAAGGATGATAGTGTCACTGAATGACAGAGTATGGAAGGGGGTGAGTAAGGTATAAAAAGAATGAAAGGTTAGGAAGGAACAAGGTTAAAAAAGGCTTTGAAAGCCAAATAGAGGATTTTATATTTGGTCTTGAAGATAATAAATAACCATTTGAATTTACTGAATAGGGAGTGATATTATCAGACCTGCATTCTAGTACCTTTGTATTATATTAATATAATTTCTCTATCATTACTATTGATCATATTTTAATTTTCATTAATATCAGAAGTTAAAATGACCTAGTAGTATAAGAGTGAGTAAACTCCTCTCTAGAAATCACTTATCCATAGAAGTGCCTTTTGAAGGTAGAAGTTACTCTTTAAATACTTTTAATGGTGTTCTGAATCTCTGGCAAAGTTTATTATCCACTATGTTCTGGAACTCACTGCTAAGGCCATGATAAATATATCATGCTCCCTCTAGTCATCATGTCACAGAAAAGTGATAGAAGGTAATAAATAGAGTGCTGGACCCAGAATCAGAAGACACTTGTGTTTCAATCTTGATTCTGATACATTAATTATGCAAAGGATCAAAGTTGCTTAGCTTCTCCAAATCTGTTTTCCCCTTTGTAAAAATGAGTGTAATAGTGCTTACAATACTTATTTCAAAGTGCTATTATGAGACTCAAATGCGACCACATTTATAAAACATTTCCCAAACCTTCAAATGCTTATAAATGTTAGCTATTATTATTAGTCTGTCAATCTTAGGAAGAATCAATTTTCCTTGTTTGGTCCTTCAGTACCTCTCTTTTATATCTATAATCAAATATAAAGTCCTTTGATTGATAACTGAAGTTCTCTACAACATGGCCCTTTCCTATTTTTCCAGCTCCAGAGTTCAGATCCTATGCATAAATATATTCAGGAATTATATTGATATATAACTTCCTTTCTCTTTTTTTCTTTCTTCCTAGTTTGGGCAGTATTAGGAATATGTCTATAAAAATAATTGCCTACATTGCCTTCCATCTATTCTTTCTGAGAACATATTATGAAGTATTAGGGCTAATTTAGATTTTGAATGATTTATTCATTTGTATTGTCTTTCCAATATGCTTGCATGTTACACTTCCTCTGCACACTTATAATCTGTTAGCCCATACTGCCTTACTAATGCTCCTCACACATGGTGCTTAATTCTCTGACTCTATGACTTTGCCCTGGCTATCCTCCATCCCTGAAATGATCTCCCTCCTCATCTCTGCCTTTTAAGATCTTTAAATTTCTTCAAGATTTAACTCAAGTATTACCTATTTCCTGAGGCCTTTCTGATTCCTACAGCTGCCTTCCATTGTAAGGCTTCCATCTTCTTTCTCCTCTCCATGACTCTCTTATATATTCTCAGTCCCCCAATATAATGTAAGCTCCTAGAAAGTTCAAATCCGAACTGCACTTGCTTGCTGTGTGACCAAAGCTATATACTATATGAAGGTTCACCGTTTATTTTATTTTACTTTTTGGACTTGAGTTCCTTCATCTGTATTATAAAGACCAGAAAGTAGTCCCTTCTAGTCCTAAATCTTATAAATCTATCACATCAGTATTGAACATTAATTACTTCATCTTCATTCTTACAACTAGTCTGAAATTGGTTTATTTTCATGTAAACGTTTCTGTTTGTATAACAGTAGGAGCAGACTGTTACAGAAGGTAAAGGGACCAAGGTTTCCTTCAGGGAGTTGAGTTTAGAGACAGCTAACAATACTTGCAGTCCTTGGTCCTTCATAGGAAGCTTCCTGTTTCTGGGCACCTCCTTAGGAACTTCCCCTGTAGCCACCTACTATCAGTGTTTATCATATCCTTATTGACTGGCTGGTCAATGTCTCACTCTTTGAAGCCCTACCTTGAGTAGAAATCTGGTCCATTTCTTAAGTGAGGGAAAAATTCATATCCCTCAACTTAAGTAGGCTTTGTAATAACTGACCCAGGATGCAAAAATTCCTCCTTGTGGCTCTATTGAAGGACACCCATATTTCCTAAGTAATGAAGATTAGTTATCAAAGTTGGTGAGCCATAGCCTGAGGGCATTCTTACCTGATCTAAACCCATAGACAACATTTTGCTGAACCCTTCCAATTTAGTCACACACTATCTTCTGTTCCAGTCCCAAATCTTCCAATGCTATTTGTAAATGAACTTCTAATTCGACAAGTTATTAAATGGAGAAAGCAACCTGATCAGTGTCGAGTGACTAATGGGGCTATTTATTGCTGACAGCAATATGATTTGGTCCTCATACATTTCCTATTTTCTTAACTATAGATCCTGGTTCACAAAGTCAAATATAAACATCTCCTTGTCTCCAGGGAACAGTTTTATGTAAAGACTGTCTTTTTATCTATCTGAATAAAAGGGGAGATGGAGAAATAGATCATTTCTTAGGGTAAAAAGCAAGCTTTATTTTCATGAGTTAGGGTGACCACATCACTTACTGGTGGTGGGAAAGAAACATGTCCTAATGAGTGAAAATAAAACTGGTGTTGCCCCTCAAGAGGTGATTTTTTTATTTATGGTTCTTTTGAGGAGTGTTGTTTATTACAGCTTTGTAAATATTTTTAAGGACTTGTTTTGACTGGAGCTGTGTTTTTTCAGGGAAGAGAAGTTTATGTGGAATGTTGTTGCAGCCTAGCATATGCAAATCAGCAATATTTATGAGCTAGAAAAAGATAGGCACAAAGTTTTACATGACATACAATGAATATGTAGAACTTTTGCCATCACAATTGCAGATACATATGTATAAAAGAAGTCACCAGACCCCTTCTTTCATGCCTTTCTAGCCCATGAATATAATGGTCTTTGTCCTAGGTAATATTTAGATCCCAACTAAGGAATCCTAATAGGCAAAACCCTGAAAACCAGTATCTTATAAACTCCTGGGTAAATAAGACTACTATAAAAACATGCATTATTTTACATAAGAACTCACAGCTGGATTTCTTTAAATCATTAGTGCCCTATGTGCTTTTAAAATGTGATTTGAGTGATAAAGATATGGTCTACAAAGCTTTCATAATTTCTCTAAATATGCGAAGTGAGGCAGACTGGGGGTGGGGAATGTACTTTCAAAAAATGTTTATCATAATGTGAGGCATCATGGTATAATGGGTAGAGCAGTGGATTTGGAGATGAGACAATCTGAGTTCAAATCTGTCATCAGGGACTACCTTTGTGTCCCTGGGAAAGATACTTACCATACCTTGGTCATGGGTTTCTCATTTAAAAGTAAAAGAAATTGGACTTATGACTTCATTTTTCCAGGGGCAGTTAAGTGGTACAGTGGATAGAGTGCCAGGCCTGTATTGTAGTCAGGTAGGCTCATCTTTGTGAGTTCAAATTCAGCCTCTAAAACAACACTTACTGTGTGACCCTGGGCAAATCACTTAATTTGATTTCCTTATTTGTAAAATGAGCTAGAGAAGAAAATAACAAATAATCCCATTATCTTTTACCAAGAAAACCCCGAATATGGTCATAGAGTCAAATGCAACTTAAAATGTCACAACAAAAAGAGTTGGGGTTTTTTTCCAACTCGAAATTTATTATCCTAGTATGCACATCAAGGAAGGTGGTTCTAAACCAATGACAGGGCATAGACACAAGAGATGGAAAGTTGTGTTTGAGAAATAATAAGATTATCAGTTTTGTTAGATTAAAAAATGTCTGAAGAGTAATCAAGCATAATGATATTGGAAATATAGGTTCAGATGAAGTCATGAAATACTGTAGTTGCCAAATGGAGGAGTTCATATCACCTAATGAATGAAGATAATTAGATGGTATAGTGGTTGGAATTCTGGGCTTGAAGTAAGGAAAACCTGAATTCAAATCCATCCTCAGATACTTTCTCTTTTTTTTTAACCCTTCCCTTCCACCTTAGAATCAATACTGTGTATTGGTTCTAAGACAGAAGAGTGGTGAGAACTAGGCAATGGGGTCAAGTGACTTGCCCAGGATCACACAGCTAGGAAGTATTTGCTAGGCAGATTTGAACCCAGGACCTCCCAGCTCTGAACATGGCTCTCAATCCACTGAGCCACCCAACTGCCCCCAGAAACTTTCTATTTGTGTAACCTTGGGCAAGTCATTTAACCTTCATTTGCCTCAGTTTGCTCATCTTTAAAATAGGGATGATAATAGTACTGACCTCCCAAGTTTGTTGTGAGTCTCAAATGAAATAATATTTGTAAAGCACATAGCACAGTGCCTAGTAGTAAGCACTAAATAATTATTAGGTTTTATTATTAATTATCACAGCATTGTGCCTGGAGTTGGGAAGACCTGAGTTAAAACCCAGTCTCAGACATTTACTAGCTATGTGAACCTAAGCAAGTCACTTAACCCTAATTGCTTAGCCCTTGCCAGTCTTCAGTCCTGGAACCAATACACAGCATTGATTCTAAAGCAGAAGGTAAGGGTTTTAAAAAATAAATAAATAAAAGATAAAACGTATCCAATTACATATAGGACTTAGATATAGGTGACTTCACCTAGTACTAAGACTTTAGATCATTATTTGCCCTTCCCTAATAATTCT
This sequence comes from Monodelphis domestica, assembly GCF_027887165.1. Taxonomy (NCBI): domain Eukaryota; kingdom Metazoa; phylum Chordata; class Mammalia; order Didelphimorphia; family Didelphidae; genus Monodelphis; species Monodelphis domestica. The sequence goes on from NC_077227.1 coordinate 196,389,834, forward strand.
GTCTTGTTTCCAGGTCTCATCCATCATTTATCTGGCCAATCCATAAAAAATTCCCAATTAAAACAGCTTCTCACTACATTACCTCTACTAAGTCTGACTTTCTCCCAGGTTCTTTCCCTCCTTAACATTAATGTCTTCACTCTAAGGCCTCCCTCAATTTATCCCCTGTATATCTTGATTACATATACTTGTTTGCATATTTTCTTCCCCATTGTACTGTGAGCTCCTTGAGATCAGTGGCTATTTTTTTTTGCCTTTCTTTATATTCCTTAGCATAGTATCTGGCACACAGCAGGTTTTTAAGAAATGCTAGTTTACCTCAATTTCTCCATTATCTCTGCAAAATCTATGCATTTATGTGTCTAATTACTTGAGGAGTCTGATTTCTTCTACTTAACCACATACTAAATAATCTCAGAGAGATGACCCATACTCAGAGAAGATAGATGTTTTGCCTATTTTTTTTTTACACAATCAAAAGTGTCAGGGATAAGACTTTGTATCCAGAACTTCTGGGTTTAATTCCCTATCTACCAAGTCAAATGGACTCTACGTAATTCCCTAACCCAACAAAATGGGTATTCTCATCAAGATCTTTAAGAAACAATACTTGTTCTGGCAAGTTGAGTACCATAGATCGGTAGGAAAGAGACTTTTAATCCATAGAGCATCTTGTATTACACAAAACATGGCATATAGGTAGCCAACAATTCCACCTTACCTAAGGTCAGTCTTACATGTAATTGCACATGTTTTATCTTTAAAATACATTTTATGCATACATTTAATCTGATGGACATGCCACAAGTCCTTAATAATGATGGATGCTGAAATTAATGCTTTTGGAAGACTTGGTTACATTTTTATTGAACTGTTTGTATTAAATAATGGTAAAAAATAATGGAGTGAGTCAGAAGCATTTCCCCCAGGCTTATCTCCATTTCTTATTCTTCAGTAACCATAGATTTGTAAGAAGCTATTCCTCTGACAAAATGGAAAAGCAGAGATCAAATTTCATTTTTTTTTACCTCAATCACATCCAAAATAAAATGATCTTTAAAATAAATTAGGTGGATGAGACTAGATTTTTCATTTTTTTTCCTAAAAGGAAAACTGGCTATTGTACCTGTGTAGTTCCAGGCTAGCTACATATATTGTCAGATAAAACATACAAATAAATCTATTCCTTCTCAAAGTATTAGGATCTATAGGACTGCTAATATTCTAGACATAACTATCTGTACCCAGATGGCTCTAGGCACTGAAATTATAAACATAGTCATGTCTCTGTTATCCCTAAGCAGAGATTCCTTTAGGGTAAGTCTGATATTTTTTTCTTCTAAAGTAAGACAAAAAATATCAAATGGATTGAACTAAAGTTTTAGTAGGAAAGAATTTATCTTTTTATTAACACCATGTTCTGAGAGAATGTTTAAGTACAACTTGAACCATTTTTATTATAGAAATTCCTTTGTAAATTTAACCAGGGCTTGTGGTGGGAGGACATGTATTGTTTCTAATAAAGAGAATTATGTAAGCAAAATCTGTAGGCTTGAATTTGAGTTATTCAACTAGGAAAAAAGAGTGAGAAGTTTTCAGGACCTTCTGAATTAGAAATTGAAAAGTACATTATCCCTCTTCAAGATATAGTATCTTTGTCATACTGCCTATCCTCAAGTTATACCTTGGAGGTTTGTATGCAGACAGATTGACTTGAAAATCAAGGATCCAGTTTTTGATTAGATAGAAATTTCCAGAATTTTCAAAGTAATTGACACAACAACAAAAATATTATCATACTATGTTTCTGAACATCACTACTTGCGATTAATGAGATTTATGGGCATTTTTAATGATATTACCCAGTATAAATTGAGTATTTAGAAAACAGTCTACAGAAGCATCATCTTTATTGTCATCTGAACAAATATCATGATCATTGTTGTCATTGTCACCACTTCAAAATCACCTACCCTTTTTTTTTTAAATCCTTACCTTCCATCTTGGAGTCAATACTATGTATTGGCTCCAAGGCAGAAGAGTGGTAAGGGCTAAGCAATGGGGGTCAAGTGACTTGCCCAGGGTCACACAGCTGAGAAGTGTCTGAGGGCAGATTTGAACGTAGGACCTCCCATCTCTAGGCCTGGCTCTCAATCCACTGAGCTACCCAGCTGCCCCCCACCTACCCTTTAAAAAAAAAAAAAACCTTACCTTCCGTCAATCCACTGGGGTACCCAGCTGCCCCCCACCTACCTTTTTTTTGCATATACATGACACCCACCAGTCATCAAATCTCAAAGTCTCTGTGATAATCCTTTTTAGGGAAGGAAGTTCCATTAACAATCAGACAGTGACTATCTACAGTGTCAGGTTATCACTTTGGCCAAAGCTATGCAGTTACAATTAAACTCCTTCAAAACTGTTGGATGGAAACCATCCTGCTGATTTCTGTTTATCTGGCTTATTAATTTGATTCTAAAACATGAGACCTTATTACTACTTTAAATTACTAAGAATGTCAGCTAGGTGGTTCAGTGGATTGAGAGCCAGACCTATAGATGGGAGGTCCTGAGTTCTAATTTGACTTCAGACACTTCCTTACTTTGTGATCCTGGGCAAGTCACAACTCTCATTGCCTAGCCTTTACCACTCTTCTGCCCTAGAAACAAAACAAAGAATTGATTCTAAGACAAAAAGTAAGGGGTTTAATTTTTTATGTCTAGTCTTCTTATTTCAAAAAAAATAGCCTGATGATAGAAATCTCCTTAATGTCTCAAACCAGCATCCCTCTTTTCCATTGCTTTTATACCTACCCAAGTTTAGCCTCTTATTTCCAGTCTATTCTCTTTTCAATCTGTTCATTTTCCTAATGAACAACTCAGATGTCAACACTTTTTTAACTCAAAAGCTTTCTGTGACTGCCCACTGTCCTACTGAATATTGTGTGGAAATGCATGATATTGGCATTCAAAGGTTTCTACAACCTAGGACCAAAGTATCTTTCCAGCTTATAATCACACTACTTAATATCTCAGCAATATACTTTCAGAACACACTCTAACTCCATCCCTTCTTTGGGGAATTCTCTCTTCTATCTTCAAACCTTTGACTATACTATCCTTAGACTAGAACAATCACCATCCCCATCCCCACCATTGTCTATCATTGTCTATCAAATTCTTCCTTTCAAGTTCTAAATCACATATCACCTTTTTCATGAAGCCTTCCCTATTCCCTCCTCTATCCTCATGCTCTAATGAAAGTGATCTCTCTCTTTAAATTTCTACCACATTACCCAGACCTCTCCGATATACTCATTGCTTGAATCATAAACTCTCTTGTATCATTGTCACTTGTGTACCTGTTTGCCTTGCTATAAGATTATGTGCCTAGTATCAAACATTGTGCCTTGCACATAGTAAGCATTTAATAAGCATTTACAGAATGATGCCTTCCTTAGCAAAGATTGAGTTAAGAATTAATTCTCTCTCTGCCTCTCTGCTCTCTCCTTTTTAGTCTTGAATACATTTCCCTACACTGTGGTCATCAATTAGTCCCATTCATTCTCTACTTAGCTTATTAACTTAGGTTCAAATCCTACCTCAAACATTTACTTGCTAAGTGAATGTCTGTGAAAAGCAATGAACATATCAGCCTGCTACCTCATCTGTAAAATAAGGACACTAATTACTACTGCATGTACTTTTAAAAGTTATTGACAAGATCTAATGAAATTGGGGCAACTGGGTGGTACAGTGAATAGATAGTCAGATCTGGAGATGGGAGGGCTTAGATTCAAATCTGACCTCATACTTCTTAGCTCTGTGTCCCTGAGTAAGTCACATAACACTAATTCCCTAGCCTTTACAACCCTTCTTCCTTGGAAGTGATATTCAGTATTGAATCTAAGATAGAAGGTAAGGAGGTTTTTTGTTTTTATTTTTAAAAGAACGATCTGGGGGGCAGCTGGGTCTCCCAGTGGATTGAGAGCCAGGCCCAAAGACAGGAGGTCCTTCATTCAAATCTGGCCTCAGACACTTCCTAGCTTTGTGACCCTGGCCAAATCACTTAACCCCCATTGCCTAGCCCTTACCACTCTTCTGTCTTGGAACCAATACACAGCATTAATTCCAAGACAGAAAGTAAGGGTTTAAAAAAATTAAAATTAAAATTAAAAAGATCTAATGAAATCATGTAACTAAATCATATTGTAAACTTTAAATTAGTATATGAATACTTATTTATTATTATGTAATTTTATGGTTTTAAAGAACTTTTTTGTTATTAACTTTAGAGTTCTAGTGATAGGAAGCAGGCTATTTCCAGGGTATTCTTCATCCCTGCTTCTGGAAATATCCAGACAAATACCACTTTAATAGAATTCATCAGATATGATGTACCATTTAGAGTCAAGAGGACCAAACCAAACTGTCAGAAGGAACAAGTAGGAGATCCAAAGCATATTTTTTACATTTATTTCACTACAAATCTTATCAAATGGTAAAGTAGAATATAAATTCTTTGAGGGCATGGACTGAAGTTCATATTTTCCTTTTTTATGTGAGGTTGTTAACATACTATTTTGAATTGAGAATGTATATTATAAGTTTTGAGTTGAATGGTAAGAGAAGTCATGCACATTGGCAACAAGATTTAAGTTAGCCAAGCCAAACTTAGCCATACTGGTATACATCCCTTGCCCTTTGGAGAGGCCATCAACTTTGATGCAGCTAATCACAGCAAAATGAGATAACCTTAGGCTAGTTGAAAATATATTGGGATAGTTATTCATGAATTGTTGAACAAATTGTTGATATGAAATAAGTATATAACATGAGAAATGGTGTCCAAGAACAAATCAAAGAAGTGTGGGAAGATGTGAACTGCTGCAGATTGAAGCATGCAGAACCAAGAAAACAGCATGTGCAACTATAACAAAGTAAATGGAATGAACAATACACTGAAAAATGCACCTCTAGCTCTTGTTTGCAAAGGTTGGGGGTGGAGGTTAAGGGAATGGTATTCTGAATGCCAAACATTGAATATAAGCTGAGATTCTGTTGATGTGTTGAGTTTTATTGAACCTCTTTTCTCTTTTTCCTCTCTTTTTTCTTCTTTATTACAAAGCATGTTTTTCTTGATAGGGAAGTGAGGAGAATATATTCCAAAAAAGACCAGAAACACCTCAAATAAACAGTAGCTGATGTTAGGTATTACACACAGAGAGAGAGAGAGATACTTGGAAATCCAAGATGTCATCCAGATAGATCTCATCATTTGCCTGCTGTTCTTGACTCATTCTTCTTCATTTGGATCCAAAATCACCACACCATACCTGAGACCTACACCTCCATTCTTCCAGAGTCCAGGTCAAGTCCTTGTAAAAGTTAACCCACTCATTTTCAAAGGATGGGACTTAAGACCCAATCCATCTGATTGATAATTTAGAATATGTAGATCTATTGGTTAGCCCAAGACAGCAGGCTGTGCTTTTTCTTTACATCTCATCTAGGCATCCATGTAAGCCATCTCGCTATGTTCCTATCATTATCTATCTATGTATACCCTTCCTCCATTACATTCCACCTCCCCAGAGCAAAATTCCCCTCACAGGTCACCACTCGTTTATATATATGTTATCTTCCTTGATTAGAATGTAAGTTCCCTGAGGATAGGGACTTTTAAAATATTTGTATCCTTATCCCTTAGTCTAGTAGCACTGAGTGCATAGTAACTGCTTTTTTATTCATTCATATAAAATATTTCAATATAAAAATAAAAATATCAATTAAGCAAATATATATATGTGAATAGTCAAACCCACTAAGAAGCTACAAGAACATAAGCTGACAGATAATGTAAAATACTTTTAAAAGGACAACAGAGATGATATACATATCCTATAATATTACTATATCATAAGAAATGATGAAGAGGAAAAGGAGAAGCACAGGAAGATATAAACTGATAGAGAATAAAGCAGGGAGAACCAGGAAAACTTATACCACAATTAGAACAGCATCAATGGAAACAATTATGAAACACCTTAATATCATTCTCTACACTTTCCTTACAACTATATGACAATAAAGATCATATTTAATTTTTTGCAACATAAACTAAACCCATAGGGATTCTGAGAAAGTAATGCTCATCCAGCTTGACCATTTAGTTCAATATTGCATCTAGATGACCTGGATTATGCTTTCTTTCTGTCTGCCAGCAGTAGAGAGGAGAAAAAAAAACAATGATAAACACCAGAAACAGAGAAAAAAATACTTCTGGGACTTTGTTCTAAGATGCTGACATTTGGAGCTAAATTTCCTTACTAGGGTTAGGGGTAAAGAGTAAGTGATTCTTTCTTTAAGAAGACACATTTGTCTCACTATGGTAAACACCATCCCCATTACTTGCCTCAATATTCTCCACTATACTGTCATAGTATTTGGTTGCACCAGACCACTGTCCCCACGCTCCCATTATTCTGGTAGCTGTCTCCTGACTCCTATGAGGGCCAAACTTTCTGAAGGTCACACTGAGGGGCAGTTCTCTCTGCCCATTCTTGAAATAACTGCATCCATAGTTGGATCCCCTAATTGTCTCCTATGTCTTCCCCTTAATTACTTCACGTGCAAGCATTCCAAGGTATAGCTCTGACCCAATAATTTTTATCCTGAACATAGCCAAGGAAATGGCATCTTTGATGTGGAAGGGAAAGATATTGTTTATATGTATTCAAAGACCTACCTCCATATGTGTGTTTGCATAGATAACTTGGAAGAAATATCACAAGATTTCTTTTTAATTCTGAGAGTGGAAGAGCACACAATATTCCTATATGGATACATTCCCATCTCTTCCATCAGTCATTCAATAAGCATTTATCAAGTGTTTATTATGTGTCAGGCACTATGTTCAGAGGGCAGAATAGAAATAGAGGTATCCCTTCCATATCACAACTTTCCCCACTGCAGTTTTGATGTATCACAAGTGAGCCAAAGAATTAAAATGGGAATTTTAGAGCAGTTTTGCAGAAGCCACAGATGACACGTGAAGGCCAGCAGATGACACAGAAAAAATTTAGAAACTCAGAAATGCATAAACTATCTTTATAGTATATAAATATATATATAGTATATAAATATAAATATAAATATAAAAAAAAGATATAGTAAAATATCAAGATATTTTCTCTTTTAATTTCATAAGTATATAAAAAACCCACAAAAAGCAAAGTAAAAGTCCACACATTTTCTCTGGTATGAAGGGAGAGTCAAAAATGTTTATGCAAATTTTTCATATCATGAGGGTGCTGTGCCCCTACCCTCTCTGATGTGGAAGGGATACTTACAGAAGCACAAAGAAAAATAGTCCCTGCCCTTGACAAGCTTACATTATAAAAGATGACAGTATATATATATATATATTATATATATATATATATTATATATATATAAACTAAACAGGGATGGGGAGGAAAGTGTCCAGAGTGAGGGCATGATGAAGGCAGCTATGAGTGGGACCTAGTGAGAAAGGAATAAATTCTATTTTATGGATGGACCTCTGAAGTTGATCAGTACATGGTTTTTTCCCCCCCTGTGAACCACAGCAATGAACAGAAGAGCCCAAGCTTTTATTCTGTCACAGACCAGAGTATAAATAGATGTTTCCATATTTTGAACCTTCTTGGGAGCAGCTAGGTGCCTCAGTGGATAGGGAGTCAGGACTTGAGAGAGGGGATCAAAGATTCAGATGACCTCAGACACATTCTAAGCATATGACCCTGGGCAAGTCACTTAATTCCCACTGATTAGCCTTTAACACTTTTCTGCCTTGGAACCAATTAACAGTATTGATTCTAAGATGGAAAGGAAGTTTTTTTTTTTTTTTAAAGGATCTTCTTTCAGTGTTTGGTATTTTCCAAGTTATTAAAAAGTCTTTTTTTTTTACTTTATTAGATATACTACTTTTTAGGTTCAGGAAGCTGTTCAATGGTTAGTGACAAGATGTACTAATATCTAAGCTCATTTAAGCCAAAAGAAAAAAAAAATCTCCAAGAAATAAATTATATGATTTCCTTAATCCATGCATTCAGACCAAACCACTCAATAATAAAATATTTTTTCTTTAAACATCCCTCAACTTTCCTTCTCTCCTTTGAAATTCCACTCCAATAGGAAATACTCCTTGGACTATAGCATAAATATAAAAAATGAGGTTGAATTATGTAATCAATGTTCTATTTTCACTGGTTCATCCCACTTTTGGTCTGATCTTAGTCTATTACTTCAACATAAGCAACCTTTCTCATCTAAAGCTTTCACATAACATTCTATTCATCTCCTCCTCTTGCCTTCTTTATAAAGATATGGATACAAACACACACACTTACACCATCTGAAACATAACATTATTACATGGAAGGTAAATAACATTTTAAATTATCCCCATTCAAACATACAAAATGCATGTGATAAAAGGTCTAATATATGTAAGCACTGACTGCAGACTCTAATTCTATAGAAGTTTTCATTTACATGTCAATATTTATACATATGTATACCCAAATATGGAGAAACCAGGTGGTACAAAGGATAGAGTACCTGGCGTGGAGACAAGAACTGAGTTCAAATTCAGCCTCAGATACTTACTCGCTGTGTGACCCAGGGCAAGTCACTTAACCCTGTTTGCCTCAGTTTCCTCCTTTATACATCTGGAGTAGGAAATGGCAAACCACTCCAGTATCTTTTCTAAGAAAGCCCCAAATAGGGTCATGAAAAATTGCACACAACTATGATGGTGAGCAACAATAACAATAATACCTAAACACAGAGATATACCTAGATTTACACATTTATAGAAATATTTATCTATAGCTACAGATATACATATGCATATATAGAGGTGAGCAGATTTGTACATATAATATGCATTGTGTGCATATACATAAACACTTATGTATTTGAGTTTTTATTCCAAGTGGCACAGTTGCTGGATTTAGAGTCATAAGACTTGAGTTCAAATCTTGACTTATATACTTACTAGCTATGAGTCTCTGGGCAAGCAACTTAACCTCTCTCTCCTTTAGATTCCCAATCTGTAAAATGAAATGACAATTTGGGCTCCAAGGCCATTCCCACTCTAAATCTATGGCCCTCTTAATCCAAATAAGTTTAGCTGATGATAAAATAAATAAAGCATTTTTAAGGAGCAGAGGTCACCCACAAGAGGACAAATACTCATAATGTATCAGTATTAGAGGTGGGACCTGAACCACAGAATTCTCAGTTCTTGAGCCAGAATTCTATCCACTATGCCAACAAGGTAGTAACTTTTTTAAAAACAAATTTTTTAAAATAACATTAAAAATAGGCTACTTTTTTTTTGTTTTTAAAACATTATTTTATTTGGTCATTTTCATACATTGTTCATTGGAAACAGATCATTTTCTTTTCTTTCCCCCCAAACCCCCGCCACCCCTTCCCTAGCCCAGGCGTGATTCATCTGGGTATCACATGTGTCCTTGCTCTGAACCCATTTCCTTGTTGTTGGTATTTGCATTAGGGTGTTCATTTAGCGTCTCTCCTCGTTCAAGTCCCCTCAACCTCTGTAGTCAGACAGTTTCTTTTCCTTGGTGTTTTTACTCCCTCAGTTTGTCCTCAGCTAGAGGATAGTTTTTTTTTTCTTTTTTCTCGTAGATCACTGCAGGTTGTTCAGGGACATTGTAAAGCCATTACTGGAGAAGTCCATTATGTTCTCTTGTACCACAATGTGTCAGTCTCTGTGTACAATGTTCTCCTGGTTCTGCTCCTCTCGCTCTGCATCACTTCCTGGAGGTCGTTCCAGTCTCCATGGAATTCCTCCAGTTCATTATTCCCTTGAGCACAACGGTATTCCATCACCAACATATACCACAATTTGTTCAGCCATTCTCCAATTGAAGGGCATCCCCTCATTTTCCAATTTTTGGCTACCACAAAGAGCGCAGCTATGAATATTCTTGTACAAGTCTTTTTCCTTATGATCTCTTTGGGGTATAAACCTAGCAGTGTTATGGCTGGATCAAAGGGTAGACTTTCTTTTATCGCCTTTTGGGCATAGTTCCAAATTGCCCTCCAGAATGGTTGGATCAATTCACAACTCTACCAGCAATGCATTAATGTCCCTACTTTGCCACATCCCCTCCAGCATTCATTACTTTCCTTTGCTGTCATGTTGAACAATCTGCTAGGTGTGAGGTGATACCTCAGAATTGTTTTGATTTGCATCTCTCTGATTATAAGAGATCTAGAACACTTTTTCATGTGCTTATTAATAGTCTTGATTTCTTTAACTGAAAACAAAAATAGGCTACTTTTTAAAATTCATAGCTCAATAAAAAAAGTGTTTTTATTTAGGGAAATTCACTTTGAAGAACTTCTAAAAAAGAGATGTCAAATATTGGACCTTGGTCTGACTAGATTCACATATTTAATATATTTTAGAGGTGTGACTTGAACTCAGGTCTTCCTGTCTTTGAGACTATCTCTCTATGGACTATGTTACTATTTTCACTATGGTTTTAAACATAGATCTGCTGGAAATAGATATGATCCTGGCTCTCAGTTTTCCTTTCTGCAAAAAATGGTAGTGGAGTTAAAATAGATAATTTCCAGAGTTCTTTCCAGTATTAATAAATGTAGGAAGCAGCATTTGAAGCCAGTTCTCTTCTGGTTCTTTGTCTAATTAATTGTCTATCCACTATATCAATGTGATACGGTGCTTGACTTGGAGTTGGAGGACTTGCTTTAAAATCCTGGTTCTCTCCCTAAATATCTGCATGGACAAGTACTTTCTTTGATCTATTTCCTTATCTGTGAACTGAGGGGATTGGATTTGATAATCTCTAAGATTTCTTCAAGCTCTAAATCTATAATTTTATGATCCTGTATCAAGGATACAGACCCAGAAATTTTAGTGATGACTTTCAGATTTATCATTTGAGTGGAAAAATGAAATATAAAATTAGGATCCATGTTCACTGTAAGAGTGCCTCCTTACCCAGTCCATATGGTTAAAAATAAATACCTTTCTTAGGAATTTATCACTGAGACAATTCTCAAGACTCCTTCACTATCACTGGTTGTCAGTGTTGGGAAATGGTAATGAGGAGCAAGTATAGAATCTTAAATTAGATGTTAACATTGACATTGCTCTTCAAAAAAAATTCATGTCAAAGAATAGGTAGGTAGGAGTGTATGGGACATCTTAAAAAAAGATAAATGAAAGTATTTAATTACTTTAACATAATAGCAGTATGGTATCATGGGAAAATCATTAGACCTGGAATAAGCAGAGTCTTGGATTCAGTTCCTGTTTCACATATTTAGTCATTGGGTCAATTTGAGCAAGTTCTTTATTTTTAGTTTCCTCATTTATAAAATGAGATTCTAAAGTTGGTACTACTTACTAGAAGACTGGTAGGTAAAACCCAAAAAAAAAAAGAAATGTAAAGTCTACTATATCTGTGGGTGTTGTGGCATCAATATGAGTATATATCCATGCTCTCATCCTGTGTGAATCTTACCCATGACTATATACATATATATATATATGAAAATATATATATTATATATATGTATTACAGTGGGAATGCTCAGTGTGCTGGGAGCTTTCTTCTTGGTCTCTTGATATATTATGTGAATATTAATGGACCACCTGGTTTGTTCCATCAGTGCTCACCCATGCTACATAAACCATTTACCTACTTTCCTGGTCACATATATCTTTAATAACATTTTTACACTGCTTCTTGTGTACATTTCTACATCTACAGTATTCCATTGCATTCCTAATCATACATCTCTCTATGGTCCTTTCAAAGATCTATAATTTTTTAAATGATAGCACTTCATGATTCTCAATCCATGTTATATCGCAGTAAAATAATATTGTTAAAAGATAGTTGTTTCAGAAAGAATATTGGGATTACAAAAAACAATGGACAAATTACCAAGTATATTCCAAACCCCTTCATTCTTTTAATTCAATTTCATTAGATTCAAATGTGTTAGATTATAATCACAAGATTATCCTTGAAGGCAGGGGCTATTTTTGCCCTTCTTCATATCTGTAGGGCTCAGCACAGTAGCTGGCATAGGCCTGACTTGGCTTTACTAAATTGACTGAATTTTAATTCAGGGGCCAGCTTATTGTCCTTCCACATTGTCCACTATATATGTGACTAATGGACAAACTTTTGGTGTTGTCCATCCTAATTCATCTCATAGTCTGGACAACAGGAACTCTTCATCCTAATTTTTTTTAAATAAGTATTTTCTCCCATTACAGATTTGGGTCAAACTTTTTAGGTAATTATAAATCTTATTCAAGTCATTCTGCAATGTTCTAGGTCTTGGCATAATCAAACAATATTATTAATTAAAGGGAACAACTAAATGAAGTAGGTCATCTATATGGAATCCAGCTTCAATTGTTCATCACCTTCATCATAATGATATTTTCTTGGTTGCCTTTGGGAATGGGGGTGGGCTGAGAAAGGCAATAATCAAGAACTGTAATTCTTTCCAACATGTTTGTTTTCCTCCTCTCTTTCACAAATAGCAGTTATCATTATTAGATTTTAGAGCTAATGTTTAAGAGAGTTGCATTGAAAGCAAATTTTAGAACTAGAGATTTTAATATAGAAAGGATTGTAAGAGATCATAGATGCTCAAAGCTGAAAAGCACCTTAGAACTCACCTAGTTTAACAATCCCCATCCTTTCCAATTGATGACCCTTTCTTAACATCAAAAAAAAATTTCATAGCTGCCCATATAATAGTAGTTTTACTATTAATATTTGTGGATTAGGAAAATAAATTAAAATGAAAAGCTGCTATGAATTCAGTGATGTTACTAAATGAATTTGGTTTTTATTAATCACAACAGCATCTACATATTTGAAAAATACTAATACCTATATGTGTGAGACATTATTTATTCAGTCGACAGAAGATATGTTTGCTTATTTATCATACGGAGTCACACTGCATATTTTGCTAGAGCTAAATAAAGATAAAAAATGACAGTGCCTGGTGTGCATATGAATTCCAAGACCCCTTGAAATAACTTCAGCTCTTAGCTGATGCACAGTTCATAGGTTGGGAATCACTGATCACTGAGTCCAACCCCCACCCTTTACATATGAAGGAATTGATGTTCATAGAGGCCAAGTGACTTGCCACAGGTCATAAAAGAAACATAGAATCATTTATTTGGATCTTGAAAGAAACTTAGATTTCATAATACATTCACCTTATCTTACAGAAGGAAATAGAGGTTCCTATATACAGGTTTAATTGACTAGCTAACAGTCAACAAACTAATATCTATCTAGTCGAGATAGAAATTTAACTTGAGGTCTTCTGACTCCAAAACCATTGTTCTTCCTTCCATACATGGCTTATCTTTGTTCTGATTTACCTGCTATGAGATTTTACAGATATAGCATCAAGGGCCAGAGAGTTTAAATGATTTAATAATTCACACAGTTAAATGGTTGAGTTAACACTATAACCTTGGATTTCTTTACTTGTAAGGTAGTATTTTTTCTACTTCACAAGCTACCTCTTCATCTCTGAATTACCAATAACTACTTTATTGTAAAATAATTTGGGGGGATGTTTCATTATTCTTTACTAATCCAAATATTATAGTATATAATAGGTCAAGTGCAAGCTCCCTAAAAGTTTCTCAAAAGTTTGATAGGGATAAAGACTGATCTGTAATGTCAGTATTACAGGCAACTCTTATTTGAGGAAATGTTTTTCACCAAGGGAGGTTGGCACTCTTTTCCTCTTAAAGCCTCAGAGAATTTCCTCAACCAGAATGGTCAGACACAAGTCTCAACATTACCAGATGCCAAAAGCAGATTAAAATATTTAGCAGAATCAATAAAAAATACAGAACATAGATAATGTTAACATATGGTTTTCTAAATCGATAGGTGGCCCCCAGAGACCTTTCTATAAAGTTAGTGCTCCCAATTTTTATTTGAGTTGGACATCACTGACCTAGAGAACTGACAGATTAAATGCTTTGAATGATGTCAGAAGGTATCTGCAGTAAGTACCAGATAAGTATCATAAACAGGACTTGAACTCAGATCTTTCTGATTTTGACCACATCCTATGCATTTGGAGTAGGATTTAGCTGACCAAATACATTTCTGGGTTTGTCACTTGAAGAGTTATTGTCAGGTAAATATAGAAAAGAATGTATTAACATGGTCAAATTGAGTAATCTAAAATTTATGTGTCAATGATGCTACCCACTGTCACCTGATTTGGTTATATTATAATAGGTTTTTGTGACAATGACTTTCTATAGTATTCTGGTAGTGGAAATAAGGGTTTCTAGGAATAAGTCAAAGTGTTAAAGACATATCAAAAAGAATTCCCTAAGGTTTCACAATCCATGCAGACATGCTGAATGTTTTGAGTATATGGATCTAAGGCATATGAGTAAATACTTAGAAGCTGTTTTCCCTCACAACAGAATAGCAATATGGTCAAGAAGTAAAAGGGAATTTAGATAATAATGGACAATCTAAGTGTGGCATCTCCACAAAGACTTTGCTGTTTGTACACTATTATGATTGCATGGTAATCTTACACAGCTAGTGTTTTCTTAATGTCCTGGGGAGCCTGATCATTGTAAATTACCTGTGACATCTCATTAATCCTCTTTTTCCTCACAAACGCATAATTAATGGTAACATTGACAATAATACACAAATTAGCTAAGTGACACTTTATGGTGTTGGTTTTGATTAATGTCAGGAACCCAAAAATGACATTAATGTAATGCAGATCCCAAAAGGCAGCCTGCCCTCTGACCCTAGACATACATTTTGTTTGCACCATCACCAAGATTAATCCTCCTTTGGATGAAGACAAGACAAAACGCCGGCCACTGGCAGTGTTTGCTGGGCATGTCGGAAAACAGACTGCCTCGATTGCATTTGTTTAAGAGAGAAATCGTAATGCATAGAAAACAACAGGGCTTAGTGTCATTTCCTATTGTCTTGTTAGGACAAAGATAAATGAGCTACTGTCATGATTTAGATCCACTGTTTCTCTACTAGCTTCCATCATTTGCCTATTCATGGTGGGTGTTTAATTAAAATGAGACCCAGATAAGTGTGAACCACCTGATAAAATGATTGAAACACTTTCTGTTTTCCCTGGAAAATATATTTTGGGAAGCCATACTGGTTTTCTAAATGCCCGTTATTTATATATATCATGGAAACAGACAGTAGTCCTTCTAAATGATGAATTCCTATTAGTCACATTGACTATATGAAGCCACTCCTTGGCCAATTTCCTTGGTCTCTGACCTGAGGATCAGCATGAAAACTCTGTAATATATTGGCACCGAATCCAACTTCTTTTCTTCAGAAATAAGTTATCTCACAGACAATGAGGCAGCTGCATCACAAATACTTTCTCCAAATAAATTTTTCAAAAAAGACAGAAGCCTCCAAGTTAGTCACTGTGCCATCTCAAGTACATTTACCCTACTAAATTCTAACCTAGAACTAAAGACCTACAGTCTTATGGCTTTTCTCCCCCACCAAAAAAAAAAAACTCCAATAGTTACTTTTTTTTAAATAAATTAATCTGTCAACTATTATTTCTTAAGGCAGTCTTTCAGAATGCTATAGCTAAGCCAAAGCTCTTGTAGACTTCCATAATCAAATTATACTCTCCTCCATTTCAATGATGAAATAAAGAGAAAAGTCATATTTTCATATTTTATCCTACAGTTCACATAAATGACTAACACTGGGTGATATGACAGATTTGTGAATGTTTTATGAACAAATTCCCCCGGGGGAGGGGGGAGGAGTGTAAAATTCAAAGGACCTTCCAATTCAAATTGGAAGATAAAGATTACCAAGAGTATAAAACATTTTGTGGGTCTGTAGGTAAAAAGATGAGTTTAAAGATGAGGCCTGACACCTTTAGTAACTATGAGTATACATTTTACATTTTCAAAAACAAAAACAAAAAACTCATTTTAAAAAAAAATGTCAGAATGCCTTACAACTGCTTGTCATCACTGTTTAATTTTGAAAAATGTCTCATCTGTTCCAGCTTGCAATATATTTTTTCTACAACTTGGTTTATCTTTGTGGTTATTTAAAGGTGTATGGTACCAAAAAGCACAAAACAAACAAACAAAAAACATGTTTTAAAGATTATGTTTTCCTTTTATTCTCATTTAAAGAATGCTTTAAAATTAAAAGCAGCTCACTTTTAATCAAAAAGGGACATTAAACCTTGACTATACTAACTTTACCCTGAATACCCATTGTAAAGCATGATGGAATTTAAGGGGCTGCAGATATTCCCATTCAGCTCATGTTTTCCCTCTCCCTAACCAGCCATGAATTTAGTTACAAATTATTCATATTATTTCATCAGCAGTGTTAAATCAGAAAGGTATTGGGTTTTAATTTCTATCCTAAAAATGTTCAAAATAAACATTGCCTGATATGAACCAAAGCTAGACTTCTATAGACTGGAAGTACAAGCTAATACTCATTTTGCCCAAACTAATAGGTTAGTTATTACCACTATCACTATGGAATAAAATTATTGAAATGCAATTGTTCTTAATAGCTCTCAGAAAGAAAGAAAACCATTGTACACTATTAACAACCACATGAAAGTTTTCTACAAATCACTTTTAATAAGAGAAACACAAGTCAAAAAGTGTCTAAAGTTTAACTTCATATCATCAAAAGTACCTAAATATGGAATTAATAAATATTAGTGAAACTTTGGAAGAACAGGTATACCAATGCATTGTTGGTGAAGTTGTGAATTCTTCTATTCTCTTTTTAAAAAACCTTCACTTTTCACCTTAGAATCAATACTATGTATTAAATTCTTGGGCAGAAGAGTGGTAAGGGCTAGGCAATGGGGATTAAGGGACTTGCCCAGGGTTACACATCTAGAAAGTGTCTGAGAACAGATTTGAACCCAGGATTTCCCATCTATGGGTCTAGTTCTCAATCCACTAAGCCACCTACCTTCCCCCTCTTCTAGCCATTCTTGAAAGCAACTTAAAATTATAAAAAAAAAAAAGACTGAGGTTTTCACAAATCTTTTAATTCAGAGATGTCACTGCTAGGCATATATAGCCCCAGTAGTTCAAAAATAGAGAAAAAAATATTATCTATATATCAAAATATTTATAGGAACACTTTCTGTAGAAGCAATGAGGTAGAAGCAGATGTTTATAGAATGAGGAGTGGCTAAATCAATTGCTTACAATAAATGTTATATAATTTTACTATACAATAAGAAATTATTATTATTGAAAACATGCAAAAAAGAATTATGGAAAATGATGCAAAGCAAAGTAGAACCAGGAAAGGAAAAGAATAAATGACAATGTAAATGGAAAAAAGAAAAATGAAACTGATATAACAAAGTTTGATACCAAATGAAACATGAAAAATGTTTATCTCCCTCCTCATCAGAATTGATTAATCACACAAAATCATAAAAATCTGAGAATTAGAATTCTAGAATTAGAATTAGAATTTGCCCTAAATACCCATTATGGCTCAGTGGATATACAAGAGGTCCTAGGTTTAAAGCTGGCCTCAGACACTTCCTAGCTGTGTGACCCTTGGCAAGTCACTTAACCTCCATTGCCTAGCCATTATCATTCCTCTGCCTTAGAACCAATACACAATATTGATTCTAAGACAGAAAATAAGGGAATTAAAAAAAAAAAAGAAGAGGCCTCAACATCCAATTCTTACACTAAAGGAATCTCCACTATAACAAACTGAAAAAAGGCATCATCTGGTCTTATCTTATTAGAATTCTAGTGAAATGGAACCTACAACCTCTCAAGGTGGCCCATTCAATTTTGGGACAACTATAACAATTTTTCCTAACATTATGGCTAATAACATGTGGGTTGGTTTCCTTAAACTGTTGGGGATGGAAGGTTCCCCCTCTCTTTTTTGTATTATTTATTACAAGGGATGACTCTCTGGGCAGGAGAGTGTAATATATTTGGGAAGTGAAATGATAAAATATCAAAAGAGATCAATAAAAAATCATTTGAAAGAAATGCAATTGTTCTTCCTTTCCTACAGAATACACAATGAATTGGATGAAAACTGCTTAAGGGTGTGAACTGATTCACATTATTGTTTTTGTATCCCCAGAGCCTAGAAGAGTGTTTAATTGATACTTCTTGGATTGAAATGAAAGTTACAAATTTTAAATTAACCTTTCTCTAAATCTTTCTTCAGAAATTCCATTGCCTGGAAGAGTTTGCCTTTATAACTCTAGTAGCCATTTAACACCCTCACCTAGCTAATAATACTCATCAGGCCACAAAAACACTTTTCTTCCTAAATGTTTCATCTGTAACCAGGCCATTTGAACCCATCCAAAATGTTTTAATTTCCATTTTCACAGCAGGTATGAATAATATTGCCCCATTAGTCCAACTATGTCATTTCAGCCTTTCAATTTCATTCTTGCCCATAGAAAGCAATCTGTCAAGCGACACTTTTATAAAAAGGATTTCTTTCAGGGTTTAAATGATACCCATTGGCTTTTAATAACCCCCCAATGGTTTTACCTGGAGGAAATTTTCTTTTTTGTTTTAATTTTAAGGAATTATTTTAGACAAATAAAGAGGCCTGCCTATTTGCCTAACAGTGTTTAATTAATTGTCCATTTCCATCCCGAAGTCATTGGTAGAATGTTTTTGCTTCTAAAATGCAATCTTATCAGGGTGTTTGGTACAAAATTCCTGCCTGCCTTCTTACCTTTGAATTTCATCTCTATTTAAATGGCTTAGCTGAATGATGTCTACTACTAAGGCATTTCCTTACTGGGGAGTTTTACATGAATGCGATTAATATAAAGTCCCATATGGCACTGAATAGCATGTCAGTTCAGTTTCCTTTCCAGCCTAACCTTATCAAAGGACTCCCCTTTATGTGAGAGAGAGAGAGAGAGAGAGAGAGAGAGAGAGAGAGAGAGAGAGAGAGAGAGAGAGAGAGAGAGGAAAAAGACATATAAAAGCTAAGACACTGGATAAATTCAGTTTTATCTTTCTAATGTTTTCCCCTTGATAAAATATTCTCCCAGAATAAACAAAAGAGGATGAATTGTTCACTCCTTATATAGTGATGCAAGTGAAAATTTGGTCTGATTCAGGATTGCAGGCCTGGCTGGGCCTATCTCCATGCCAAAACCAAACTGCTGTGAGAGATTATGTTTAGATGAAATGCAAACATTCAGTCCTCTCATCTACATTTTGAAATATTGGGTGATATTTTCCATAAATCTCCTCTCAGTGACACATTGCCTAGCCTAACCTAGGGTTTTCCATACATTTTTATTCAGAGAATAAAGGTGTGCGTAGAAGTATAGTATTATACTCTATTTCTCTAGGAAGTTAATTTTTTGCTTTTACTTGAATATACAATTCTTATGAAGAAATAATAGTCATTTAGGCTTGTCAGCTTTTTACCTGTTGCTCCATGAAATCTTCTGTGCTCCAAATGTGTTCATTTTACTCCAAGCTATTGTTAGGAGCAATGACTCTGTAATAACGTAGAATTATTTTTATAAACAGAAACAATAAATCAACATTTAGTTGGGGAAGGGGTGTGGTGCCATTATTTAGACAGCTAAAAATGAAGAGGGATGATAGGAAGCAGTCAAGTCCATGATTGTCTGAAGGAGATTTTGAAGTATGATTTTTTTTTTTTACTTTTGGTTTTGGGGTGAATGCTCTACCAAGACTGTACTTGATTAAGGGGTTGTAATGAGTGTTCTGCCTATATTTTTCTACTGAGAATGTCAAATAAGGTTCAAAAGCAAATGTAAACTGTAATGCAAGTGACACATACTAAAAATAACCCCATAAATCTGTTCATTTTGTTTAGATAGTCTCCAGGGTTGTAAAAAGTGTGACTGCTTAGCTTTATTAGTTGTTTGGGGGGGAAAACCCAACTAATTCTGTGGGGATTGTCAGGCTACTGATAATGTTGTATTATTTCAATGGAGATTTACTAAGATGGTGTGTATTTTAGAGTAAAATCTTAACTCCACCAGAAGCTTTCTTCTCTCCTCATTAGACAGCACAGCTATAAAGCAGTTTTTAAAAATGGCCAGCTCCCTCTTCTTTCTTGTCATATATTCATTGAATCCAAGATTTGGAAATGGTTTGATTTTACAAGAATGGAATTAACTGGAATTTTTTAAGGAAATTCTAATTTCTACTAACATGTCAAATGTGATGTTTCTGATAACAGAACAACAATATTTATCATCCAAATACACTATGAGGGTTTTTTTAAAGCACTAAAACATTTTCAGAATATCCAACATCTGAACTAGAAAAAAAAAGGAAAAGATAGAATTTTGTGTGAAAAAATATTTCATTTGGAATATGATGTGTAATTACAATAGTATTTTAGATAAGGACAGGATTGTATTTCAATGAGGAAGAGGGGGTGGGAATGTGAGGCCTTTCACAGGGTTGGGTGGTCTATTATTTGTTAAGTTGGGCTGGGGGGGTGGGGAATAGTTTATCTTCATTTCTCTTAAGAGAAAAAGTTTGGGTGGTTTAAACTCTTCCTTTTCCGTTTTCACATGATATTCAATAGTATTTCTGGGATTGGTTGCATGTCCGTGAACATGAGCCAAGATTGATTGCAATCTAAGGCTTTGTTTTTAGATATTTTATCCCAACAGCAGGCATGTATAAACAGACCAAATGACTAAATTAGGCAGCAATCTGACCTTTCCGAACAGACAAGGTTCAAAATCTGCACCACCTTATGTCTTAAACAACAGGAATATTTTCAGTTTCAATGACCTTATAGCCTGTTTCTTTTTATTCAACAATGGTAGTTGTAGTGAGTCCTGATTCCTTCCAAGAAATAGGTGATCAAGGAACTGCCTCTATCATACCGACCCCGTTCTGAAAGCAAAAAATAATAATAATAATAATAATTATTGATAATCATGTGATAATTTTAGAGACCCTAAGTGCCAACCAAATTGTGTCAGGAAATCATTAGCTGAATGTATCCTCACTCGCTTTTCTATAATGTGTGGCTAGTGGACTACATGTCATTTGACTTTTTCTTGCAAATCATTCTGTTTTAAAATTTAATGGAAGTTCTTATCTTGACCTTGCTTTATTAAAATTCAGAAATGAGGAGAAATTGCCCTCACTTGTAAAGAAAATCTTCTAAATCAATGAATTATATATGTATATATATATATATATATATATATATACACATACATTTAAAGAAAACTTCAGAAACTCCAGAATACAAAATTCCTTCTAACACTCACAATTTGATGTTTCATTCCATTTTCATTTGGTGAATTCAGATACACGTAATTCCAAACCCCATAATGGCAAAAGTCAACAGCTTCTATGAAAAAGTGGAACTTTATAGTGAAACATGAAGTATAAATATCCTAACCCGCTTTAAATGAAAAAATTGCCATTCATGGAGAAAGTCATACAGCGAGAAAATAGAGAACATGGATCTGTCTTCCTGAAGCAAAGGTAAATGAAAGTCCATTCCTTACCTTGAAAAGTCTCACATTGAGGGCTTCAAATACACATGATGGCATCGACATGCCTTTTTAAATATTTTATATAAAAATGTCACTACTGAAGGAGCAAATATGATAACAATAGTTGGAAAATCAACCAGCAGTTAAAAGGGAAAGCAGAAGCAATAGCTGAATTCATGTTTATAAACCTATTGACAAGACTAGTCTGACCTGCCACAAATTACCTTTTAGCTACTGTACGTTATGTATAGACTAGTCAAAACTGATAACATTTTGCTTTCATCAGTTTTCTGTTCAGGTTGTGAAAACCTGAAATGTTTATTGTAGCAAAGTAAAACAATATAGCTAGATAGCACTCAGTCCCTGGGTGTGTTTACTTGGTGAAAAATACATAAATGGGGGGGGGGGAGTTTGGGCTAAAGAACAGGGTTATTGCTTCCACAAAGCAGTTCATGGATTGTTTAATAGTATTTTAAATGTTTGTTAATGAGAGCCACAAGAAAGCACAGAAGAGCAGAAGATTGGTTCCAGTGGCAATAGCACAGTAGGCCTGAAGATTAACATGCCACTAGGGGACAGCAAAAAGTCACAAAATGAGGCAATGCCAAAGAAACAAGAACAAAAGGCTTTTCTTTGTCAAAAAAAAGGTGGGGGGGGGACAAAAAGGGGGACAAAGATGTATTTCCAAACCAAAATCATTTTACAAGTGAAGTGTTTGCAACTATATTTTTAAAAAGCAGCAAAAATATTTGCAGGGGTCTATTTTTAGGTAGCTGGGATCTGTGTACCCAGAATGTGTTATAAAATATACATAATTGTATCATCTTGGCAAAATAAATTCAAATATGGACTATTCTATTTTCTGCTTTTGCTAGTAGAAAAGTTTGAAAGATCCAGGGGAAATGCATGGAAAAGAACATTAGAAAGGCCTTATCCATAGCAGAATATGGTCTTTGGATATGAAATCCTTATGCAACAAGGACAAAAACATGAGAAGAGAAAGGGGGGAGTTCCCACTTCCACAGGGATGGAAAAAAATACAACAAGGAATAAAATTAATTGTACAGAGAGTACAATGAATAGACTAATTTAAGAACACATGCTGATTAAGGGGTGCCCTAACTTATTAGCTATCACTAAGCATTACTCTGGTTGTTGAACTGAGTTACAGTCATAGTTTGAGGGCAATTCATGGACATGGAATAAATATGTTTGTGACCACAGAAAAGTGAATCTGTATAGCTTAACTATCCCACTCAACAGTATTCTGAAAAGGTCATTGATGCCTCAGTATCACAAAGCCAAGAGTCATTTTAAGTATCATTTAGATTCTCATATCTAAGCAATTTGACCAGATTGTTCCAGCATAAAAACCAGGTCTTAAAATATAAGTTCTTTGAAGATATAGACCATTTTCTTTTTGATATCTGCCTCGCACACTTCAGAACCCACTTAGTATCTCTCCATTTGACACTGTTTATTCTTGCCATTACTTCCTTTATGCTACATCTAATCATTATTACATTGTTTCTTAACTGCTCCTCTCCTTTCTTCATCTCTCCCTTCTTCCTTTTTTCCTTTCCTCCTTTTCTCCCTTTCTTCTCTCCCCCTTTCTTCCTCTTTCCTTCCCTTCTCTTCTTTCCTTTTTTCTTAATTCTGTCATTCCTCTCTTCTTTCTTTTCATTCCTTCTCTTCCTCCCTTCCTCTCTCCCTTTCTTCCTTCCTCCAATCCTTCCTTCCTTCCATTCTTGCTTTGTCTTTGTGATCTGGAAGTATTATTTTGATATAACCTAATAATTGATCAGTCTATTATTTTTAACTTCAAACAATAATGGAATTTTAAATGACCTTATGAAGCCATAAATTTTCTGTCCTCACTTTTTGGCAAAAGCATCCCTAAAAAAAAAAAAAAGAATCCCTAAGTCCTAGGCAGACAGTTTGTCTGCTTTTAACAAATCCTTAGGAGCCCATCACTTAGAATTTTTTATTACAATGATAAAATGTGGTTAAATTTTCTTCATGAGAATTTACTGTCCTTTCCTAATACCAAACCAACAGAAATTGTACACATATATATAGGTTTCTTCTAAATTTCTTTATTTTCCCTTCTTTTATGTGTTTTTCTCTCTTCTTTAATATTTTTCTCTTCTGTAATGCTTTACTCTTCTAGCCAATTATCCTGACACTTTGGCCTGTTTTAGACTGCAACATTTTTTTAGGCACCATGATTTTAATTTGCAAGATTATAATTCCTTTTTTATCCTTTTTTTTTTTACTTAGGAGTCCTTAAACTGTTCCTTGTAGCTTAACCATCCATTTTCCTCCCATCATCTTGGCCAACTGGTCTCAAAAGTCTCTCTTAAAAAACAAAACAAAACAGTGCATTTAGAGTTCAGAGAAGCCTCTTTCACAATTGTTATATCAAGAAACTCTTCCTAATGTCTAACTTAAATCCCAGAGACTACAGTTTAAGACCCTATGCCTTGTCCTTTCCTTAGTGGAAACAGAGGCCAGCTGTTCACCACCACCTGCAAAAGTCCTGGGTTCCTTCATGTTCTCAAAGATTGCTATTAACTCCCTCAAAATCTTTTCTTCTCCAGACTAAACAAGGCCAGTTCCTTTACCCTTTCCTCATTGCAGTTCTTTCCCAAGTCTTTAATCATTTTGCTGTTTTCCTTTGGAACCATTCCAAGGTTTTCACATTTTGGCTTAACATGTAGGGTCCTAAATGGGACATAATGTACTAATGAAGAATTTACCAATGTTGAAGGCAATAGGATGATTAAGTTCTGTTTCATACATTCTCCAGTTAATACATGTCAATGTTGTTTGTTTTAAAACACCAGTGCTATATTTCTAACTCATAATTAGCTTGTGATCCACTGTGACCCCCTATATCTTTTTCTGTCATATTTATGCCTGGCCAGACCTTTCCTATCTCATATTTATGATGCTTGGGTTTTTTTTTCCCCCTACATGAGTTAACTGCTTTCATGCCTTCCAATTATACTTCCTTCTATTCTTCATCTACCCCTTGTTCTAACTAATCATTCTTAACTTTATTTTTGTCTTAAATATTAAAATTTAGATCACAATCGCAAGGGCATCTATCAAATCCTTGATAATTTTTTTTTCAGAGTACCAAATTTTCTGGTAGAACAAAAAAAAAAAGGCCTCCACATCTTTTGAATGATGCTCAATATCCTGTTTCAGGAGCAAAAGGTAGTTCTATTAGTGTCTTATTAATCTATTGAACTACATAAGATTAAAAGAGTTTTGAGAAGGAAAGTCAGAAAAAAGATTAATGGTATGTTAAAAGAAATATAATCTCTTCTAAAGAAAAAGAGTTCCTTTAGTCCTGTTTATGTGTGAGTGTGTGTTAATGTGTAAGTAAATCTAATTCACCTTTTCAAGAACTGGAAGCATTTGGCCTTCATTCTCTTTTTACCTCTCAAAAAGCCTGATGTTATTTTTCTCACCAACTCAAACTGTCATGACTTAATTCTTTATCTGTTTATATAGACAGATAGGGAAGGTAGATATGAATGAAATTTTATCTAATCTCTCCCAGGGTAACACCTGTGAATTACAGTTATCTCTCAGCACCTTCACCTTGTAGAGCTGGTTATTCCACTTAGAAATTATTTCAATTAAGTGCTTTGGTTGAGTTTGGGTGGGGTGGAAGTGGAAAAGCAACAGGAGAATTTTTTAATTCTATGGATTTGGCCATAAATGGGTCATTGAAACTTAAATTGAACAGCAGCAAAAGTATTTGAAAACATGAAAGAATTAATGCAAGATGCATTTCTCTTCAGCTAGTCTCTGGAATGTGGAGTGCCCAAGCAAGAAAAAGAAGCAACATTTTCAAAGTTAAGTCATTTTTTACAGAGAAATCATCAATAAAGGAAATTATTTGAAAGTATCAGTCCTATACTTTTCTATCAGATTGTTGTTGTGAAATGCTGAAATTTTCTTTTGAGATTGCATATTTCAATTTATCATTTGCTCTGACTTAGGGATTTTTATAAAGACATTATAGAAATGATAATTCAATTTAGTCTGATTCCACAAGTATTTATGAACTATGTATTGCCTACCAGGCAACATATTCTAGGTGCTTCTAAGGATACAAATATAATACCAAAACAATTATGATCCTCAAGGAGCTTACATTCTACTGAATGGGAACAAAGCATAGACAGATTAAAAGTACTAAATAGATATATAGACAAAGAGATAGGTGGCAAATACAAAATTATTTCAGGAAATAGAAGAACAATAATACTATACATGGGGAGCCTGAGACCTTCCACTCTTATTGTTCCTTATATAAGCCATTGAAATTGAGTTACCATCAGGGAAGAGCTAGTACCATACTCCCCTGGCACCTGTCTCCAAGCTGCTATTACAAAAATAATAATAATAATAACAATAATAATAATAATAAACATGCTTAATGCATTTGTTTCCTGATCTTCTTGGATGTTTACCTACATGGAGAAAATATCATCTTTCAGGAAACAGACCAAGATCTGAAAGTAAATGTTCATTTCTGTGGATCTAGTTTCAGCCAACAAAATGCAGCACTGTATTACAGCTATCATTTGGCACACAAAGAATTTTTCAGGGCTATTTACTTACATGGGAAGTTTATCTGAAGGTCAGAAATATAATCAAAATTTGAACTAAATACAAATGGAAAACCAAGGCAATAGCCCCAGAATATTTTATTTAAGCAAGACATTTTTTTCTTCTATTTCTACAGAACTTATTACAGTCTTAGAAACAATTGCAAGAAACTCCTTGATAAGTTGGGAAGAATATTTGAATGCCAAAAGAAAATAGGAAATAAAGTTCATAATTATTCCAGAATATTAATTTTTATGAAGGATAACCCCTAAAATTTTTGAGGGGAAAAAAGAGGACTATTTAGATCTAGAAGTATATTTTTTTAAAAAGAAAATATTTTTCAATTACCTTCTTTGGTTTGTATATTTGAAGGTCAAGTGATATGAGTTATCTGTCTTATAGCTAGATCACGTGAACAAATATTCTTGTATTCTTCAATGACACTTACTTGACATTTTTTTCTCTCTTTTTTTTAAACTCTTACCTCGCATCTTAGACTCAATGTTGTGTATTGGTTCTAAATCAGAAAGGCAGTAAGGCTTAAATAATGGGGGTTAAGTGACTTGACCAGGGTCACATGACTAGGAAATGTCTGAAGTCAAATTTGAACCTAGGACCTCCCATCTCTAGGCCTGGCCCTCAATCCAGTGAGTCACCCAGCTGCCCCTTTCCTCTCTTTCCAGGGATTCTTTATTATGATTCTTGGGCCCAATTTTTTACTGCAATTCCAGAACATTATTACACACTCACTCTTTCTCAACTTCCAGAGTCATTCTTTCATTTCTCCATTTTTATGGTTTTACTTTGATAAATTTATCTTTTTCCTATATCTTTTTTTTTGCTTCCTTCCTAATTGTTGTTCTGTCTTGTCTGCCTTCTTCATACTCTAGTATGTACAGGCTTTTATATATCTACATATTTCCTGAGGTATGTGTGCATCATATATGTATATAATTATAATGTCTGTTTTTATTTTCTTTTTTCTTCAAGCTTTTTTGTTCCTCCTTTTCTTCATTTCTTTCCTCTCTTTCTCCTTTATTTTTTCTTAATTCATTCCATACTCCCATACTTTTTTCCCTTTCTTCTTCTCTCTCTTTCTCTTCTCTTTCTCCTCTCTCCTCTCTCCTTTCTTTTCCCCTTCTACTCTGGGATATCTCTATTCCCTACAGTTTTTTTTTCTTATGCTTCTTCTTTTTTCCTGTCATACCTATACAACCTTCAATTTTAAATCTTTTCCTATATTCCCATGCTATGTGTGTAGGAGGGAAGTTTGATTCATTGGGTCAAGACTAGATGAAAGGATCCTAATACGCAGAAAATGCAGAATACTTCAAAAATGAGGGTTTTCTTTTTTTTCACTTAGAAAATGAACATATCCAAAAATTAAAAAGCAATATCCATAAAACACAATACTCCTAAATTTCAAACACACTGACTTTATATCCTGCAGGTGTTCCTCCAGACCTCATTGAAACACATTCATTTAAAATATCTGTCACTCTTTTATTTTTACTTTTCATATTCCTGAAGGTTTAAAATTATTTCTTTAGCACAATTTATTTAAAGGATTCAAGATGACTTTCTACTATTCCTTGCTTCTATGATTTCGCTCCAAGAAAACATGTATTTTACAAGTCTGCTCTTATAAGAGACATGGTTTAAATAAGCTATTGTGCATTTCATTTGTAAATAATTTATTATTTAATACAAATGGCTACTTATTCTAACATATCAAAATCAACAGGAGGCAAGGCTTGGTAGAAGGTTTTACCATTAGCCCAATTCAATTTTTTTTCCAAGATAGCATGAAAGGTATGGTTAATATTTAATTTGCTTATAACAGTAAAATCCACTGGTACCCACTTCTATGAAATGATGTGCAAGACTGAATCTTTTTTGTCTCTACTTTTGTTAAAGGGACAATTTCCACATGCCCCAACCAATAGGACAATTGGGGTGTCTGCCATTTTTTTTGTTTTATTTTGTCCTAAAATACAAAATACATCTTTAGGATCTTGAAAAATACACTTTGGAGAATCTATAATTTGTGGATCTTCATTTTACATCCTAGGAGACAAGAACACAATGGATGGATTACATAGAGCACCCAATTGCTATTTCCAAGGTGTGAACCACCACCCATCCACCCCCTGCCAGATTAGACTGATATTGCATATTCAAACACATACAATGATATATTTGTCATTGCTATTGACCTTTATCTCTCCCGTTTCCTGACAACCATCTACGGTTATTGACATTACAAATACCAGCAACAACGTGCAGGGCAAAGTATAACCTTTCATTTACCTTCATGTCCCTCAAGTGACTCATGTAGGTAGTTTCAACAAAAGCGGCAAACAATGATACTGTTGATTTTTTTTTCTTAACTTGCTAAAATGTTTTCCATTTTCCTCTTGTTCTCTGAAAATCATGCCAATAACTCTCTACAAAGGAAACGATTTCAAATGAATACAGGTAATTAGAAGTGTCAAGGAATCAGCAGAGAGTAGGGTGTCTGCCATCATTTCTGTGGAAAGAGTGCCAGAATCCCTTTCAAAAAGGTCTTTGTCATTTTTTAATAGAAGGTAATTAATGTAGACTATAGCAAAGTGTACAGGATCTCAGTCGCTTGTCTTTCTTGCCTTAGAAATGGGACCATAAAGATGTTTTGATTTATAGAAACAATCATCTGAAGTTATTTAAAAATGACTTTTAATTATAAGAGCAATTTTTTTAATCTTTTCATTTTTCTAAAAGTAAAAAATGGGAGAGAATTTAGAAAGGGAATATTTATTAGAAGACAAAGAGAAAAAAAAAAAGAAGACAAAGAGAAAAAAAGTTTTTTAAAGAGGGAAAAAGTGAGGAGATATGAGTATGTTTAGGAAATGAACCAAACTGATTTTGCATCACTGATGAAAGAGATGGAGCTGAATGAAAAGGATAAATGGGCCAGACCTCTGAACATATGTAATAGAATTAGAAAATTAAATCTCTCACTTCTATACCAGCAATTATAAAATTTTCAACATAATGGGCAGAATGAGGCTGGCATTCTCCAAAATCTGAAATAATTAGTTATTGAGGTCCTTTGAAGAACACCCTCAACCTCGAAAGCAATAAGAAACAACAACAAATGTTAACAAAAAAATTTGAAACAGTAGATTTTATTTTAAGCTTTCAAAGTAAAAAAAAATAGTTTAAGGCTTTTTCCCCCTTAAGTTGATTTTCATAAAATCTATAGGAGAATTTCCTACTGTTCACTGAGCAAACAGAATAATCCTTACTGAATTAAATTTTCAGTAGAAGCAAAGTCAAAAGCAATCTAGTTCATGTCCTCAAAAATTTGTTTTCTCTCATAATATATTTTGTTATTTTGGGACATCAAAAAACCTCTAAAAGATAACAAATGTGCACAAATACTTAAATATCTTAAATTAAATTTTAATGAGTCAAGCCAGTATTGGTTATCTCAGCATTTCCAATTACTTTGAAAGAGATACCTTGAATGGTTTCAGATAATGGTCAGATATCCCCCTAGAGTACTTAGAAAGGGTGACAATCTGAACAAAGTATCATATGGTATGTTGTTGCTATTCAGTCACTTCAGTTCTGTTCGACAATTCATGACCTAATTTGTGGTATTCTTGGCAAAGATACTGGAGCGGTTTGCCTTTTCCTTCTCTATCTCATTTTGTAGATGAGGAAACTGAGGCAGAGTGAAGGCTTGCTCAGGGTCACATAGCTAATTGATGGCTGAGATCAGATTTGAACTCAGGTCTGACTCTAAGCCTGGTGCTCTTTCCACTATGCCACTTAGCTGCCCCTACCATATGGTATAGATACCCTCAACTCAATGTTTCAGGTCCAGTGCTTAGAAAGCAAGCAAGAAAGAAAAAATTCTCATTCTCAAAAAAGCTGACATTATATACAAGGAAATATAACATATGCCTAAATAAGTAAATAGAAAGTAATTTTCAAGATAGAAAAGTAATCATTAGGGTCAAGAAAGATTATAAGAGAGGAGGCACCAAAGCTGTGTGTGAAAGGAAGCTAGGGACTCTCAGTAGAGTTGATGAGGGACATAGAGAGCTACTTCTGCACAAGCAAAGAGAACCATTTGCCTAAGACATATGTGTTCATGGCCCAATCAAGATCCACTTGTAGACGAAGAAACAGCTATCAGGATTTCTCAAGGATCCAAGGTCAGGTAGGAGCCAGTGAACCATAAACAGGTAGAACAGGAGACCCCTCTTGAGAGATGCTTCCAAGTATTTCAAGTCCTTGAAAACTCTCCTATTTGGCTGTAGTCTGTTCTTTTGCCCTAACCTGACCAGGCCTACACCCCTAAACTGGTTAAGGCCATTATTTCTTTGTCTCAGCCAAGTAGGGCAGGGGTATTTCTCAGAAGATAGAGTCTGGTATATGTGGCCCGATCAAACTGTGTGAGATAGGTAGAGAAATAAGAATGGATCCAAAGGGCAATGGCAGGACTGAGTTGAACAAGGGCAGAGGGTATTACAATGATGACATGCAGCAGTTTTTGGAGAGAAGTGGCCTAGTTTATTGGTTTGTTGTTGGTTTTTTAAGGGGTAAGAAGGGATCAGAATGCAGCAAAAGAGACAGAGGAATGTAGACATACTTCATTGTAGCTTTCAACAGCTCATCTTTCCGTAGCTTCTCAAAGGAGTCCCTCCTGTTGAAATATCTCACCCAATCTTATTTCTATTTTTTGCAAATGAAATAGATCTTTGCTGCCTTTATATGCTGCCAATAAGGGCAAAGCCAACAGAAACATAACTAGATATTTTTGCATTCAAGGAAAGTACCACAAACTTCCTATTAAGTGAATTTCATGACAATGCTGAAGTTCTTCCAAAATGTCGTAAATCTGGATTAGAATGATATTGGAAAAGGAAGGCAATGGAGATGAATGATTAGAGTTTTAAGACATAAATTTGAGATCTCTGTCATAATTGAAAACTATTAAATCCTATTTAAATATTAAAATGTTGTGTGTCAAAATAGAAAGGGCACTGGTCTCACAGTGAGAAAGACACAAAGTAGCTATGTAATCCTGGGCAAGCCACTCAACATCTCCAGGTACTGCTTCCCCACCACCAACCAAGATTCTGAAATTCTGGAAAATTTGTATTAAAAGAAGAAATTCCTCACTTACTTCCTAGGAGCTCCCTACCTTGTTGAAATCACAGATCCAGTTAAAAAAAAAACCCTAAATATTACCTTTAAATGAGACATTGTAAATTAAATTGCCTTGATTAAATTCACAAAGCTAGCCCTTGGTAAAAATAGATAATATCAGGAAAAGAAAGAGAACTAATTTATATGCCATAAGTCCTGACATGAGTCATTGTGATGTAGAAGCAGGAAAGCCTGGGTCCAGTGTCTGATTCAGATCCATGCTGGGGCAGTCACTTTACTTTCTCAGTACTAGAAGCTAATCTCAATGACTAATTTACAAGCCAGTTGTTTCATCTGCACCAGTGAAAGTTGCACCTGTACTGATAAAGTCTGAAATCCATACCCCACCTCACCAAAAAAATTCTCCACCTCAATGACATACAAGTCCCAAGATTTATATCCATAATAGCCTATTTTGGTTTGTTTCTTTAAACCTGTAGGCAGCTAGATGACACAATGGATGAATACTGAGGCTTGATTCAGGAACATGAGTTCAAATCTAACTTCAGACACTTACAGGTTATACAGACTTTAATTTCTTCAACTATAAAATGCAGATAATAATACTATCTATATCTCAGGGTTATTGTGAGCATCGAATGAGATAATAATTGTAAAAGAATCTTAGCCAGGTGCCTAGAACACAGCAGGCACTATACAAATATTTATTCTATTCTCTTCCTCCTTCTATTCCTCCCCTAGTAAGAAAATCAGAAGACAGCACTGTAAATGTGGAAAGTAAACTTTATAGGACAATAAATAAATTTAAACAAGTACTATTGAATACTCTTGTCCACAAACTGAAGATGCCATAAACAGCTATTATGATATACTGTATATTATTAAGTGAATAAAAAATTTTGCCCTCAGGGAAGCCTCCATTTAAAGAAAAAACCAACAGTGTCTGCTATATGCCTCCCTATGTGTAGAGAGTACTTAAGCTTAACTGCAGCTTAGAAATCTAATTGATTATCGATATAAAATGTAACATTATGAGCGAAATTCTGCTTGCCAATGAGCTTATAGAGCTCCCGTTTTGTTCACTAAAGGCCATATGAGCATAGCTAACAATCAGAGTGACCTTTTAGTGGGCATAATCCATTTTACAAAGACCCTACATGAGGTTTCAGCCACCTCATTTTAAAGGGTCCATTTTTGTGCCCAATAATAGAAATCAGAGAGATAGAGGAAAAGGGGGGTGGGGGATAAAAGACCTAAGTGATATATTTTGTAAATCAATCAAGCAACATAATTTCCTGGTATAAATCTTTTTGCTTTTCCATGCTATCAGGTATAAAAGAAACAAATTAAATACCAGCAAAAAATATGCTTTCTAGAGTTAACAGGTTATGTATTTCACCTTTTAGGAGAATTTGAACCAATTGCTACATATACCATTAAATTTTGTTTTAATTTTAACTATGTTAACTATTGATCCAAAGGTCAATGGAGTTATACATGATGGCCACAAGGAGACTATGATGTATTTCCAACATGGTATAAGGAGACATCTTTCAGGAAATGAATGATTAGAGAGAAAAAAAGAGATAGGGGACAGCTAAGTGAATCAATAGATTGAGAGCCAGAGCTCAAGATGGAAGGCCCTGCATTCAAATCTGCCCTCAGATATTTCCTAGATGTGTGTATAACCAATTTAATAGCTAGTTGGGATAGGTGATGAGTGTTGAAAGAAAATATGTACCATATATAAATATGATATAAACTAGAATATAAGTCTATAAATATCATGGTCTGATCATGTAGCAAGGAAAAGGAATAAAAATAGACCATATGCCCTACTGATAAATAAAATATAATGAGAGAGAAGCATTCTTCTTGTTCTATGGATAAGGAAATTTAACTTTGTTTGGAAGCCATGGGGATCCAAAAATATTTTGTGAAGTTTGAGTAACTTATCCTAAGTTTATACCAGGAAGATAAGTCTAAGACTAATATGGATTGAATGAATTGAAGTGGGAAAGACACTAGAGCAGGGGTGGTAGAATTTGTTAAGATGCTACTTTAATACAGCTCTTCATGTAATTCCTGCATTTGTCTTGGCAAATAGATTCCCAAGAATTTTTCATTGTCTAGAATGATTTTAAATGGAGTTTTTCTTTCTAACTCTTGCTGCGAAATTTTTTGGAGATATGTAGACATGCTTATGATTTGTGTGGGTTTCTTTTGTATCCTGCAACTTGGCTACAGTTATTTCAACTAATTTTTAGTTGATTTTCTAGAATTATCTAAGTATACCATCATATCATCCAGAAAGAATGCTAGTTTAGTTTCCTTCTCACCTACTTTAATTCCTTCAACTTCTTTTTTTCTTCACTAATTGCTAAAGCTAGCATTGCTTGTACAGTTTTAAATAATAATGGTGATAATGGGCATCCTTGCTTCACTCCTGATCTTACTGAAAGGCTTATAACATATTCCCATTTCAGATGATACTTGTTGATGGATTTAAATAAATACTACTTATTATTTTAAGGAAGGCCCTTTTTTCCTATTCTTTGTGGTGTTTTCAATAGGAATGGGTGTTGTATTTTGTCAAAAGCTTTTTCTGCTGTTATTGAGATAATCATGTGATTTCAGTTAGTTTGATTATTGATATGGTCAATTATACTGATGGTTTTACTAATAATAAAATAGTCTTGTATTCCTGGTATAAATCCCACCTGGACATAGTGAATAATCCTTGTGATAATTTGCTGTAGTCTCTTTGCTCATATTTTAAGATTTTTGCATCAATGTTCATTAAGAAAATTTGTCTATTCTCCAGTTTTGGTCTTCCTAATTAAGATATCGGCACCATATCTGTGTCATAAAAAGAATTTGTTATGACTCCTTTGCTTATTTTTCCAAATAGTTGTTATATTATTGGGATTAATTGTTCTGTAAATGTTTGATAAAATTCGCTTGTGAATCTTTCTGGCCCTGGGGATTTTTTCATGGGGAGTTCATGGATGTCTTGCTCAATTTTTTTTCCTGAGATGGGATTATTTAAGTATCCTATTTTCTCTTTTGTTAATCTAGGCAATTTATATTTTTGTAAATATTCATCCATTTCACCTAAATTATCAGATTTATATTCATATAATTAGGCAAAATAGTACGTAATAATTGCTTTAATTTACTTTTCATTAGAGGGGAAATTACCCTTTTCATTTTTGATACTGGTTTTGATTTTCTTCTTTCTTTTTTAAAATAAAATTATTGAATATTTTATTTTCTCTTTTCATAGAACCAACTCCTAGTCTTATTTATTAGTTTAATAATTCTTTTACTTTCAATTTTACTTTTAATTTACCCTTTGATTTTTTAGGATTTATGATTTAATTTTTAAATGGACATTTTTTATTTCTTTTTTTCTAGTTTTTTTAATTGTATGCCCAATTCATTATTCTGCTTTTTCTCAATTTTATTGAGTTAAGCATTCAGAGATATAAATTATTCCTTGAATATTGCTTTGGCTGTATTCCAGAAGTATTGATATGTTGCCTTCTCTTTCTCTTCAATGAAATTAGTCATTGTTTCTATGATTTCTTCTTTGACCTTTCCATTTCAAAGAATTTGATCATTTAGTTTCTAATTAATTTTAATTCGCCTTTCTATGAACCCTTATTAATTATAATTTTATTGCATTATGATTTGAAAAAAGTTACATTTATTATTTCTGCTTTTCTGCACTTTATTATGAAGTTTTTATGCCCTAGTACATGGTTAATTTTTATATTTGTACCATGTGCTGCTGAAAAGAAGGTATATTCCTTTTTATTCCTGTTCAATTTTCTCCAGATGTCTATTAAATCTAACTTTTCTAGAATTTCTTTCCCTTCCTTTATGTCTTTCTTATTTATTTTTTGGTTAGATTTTTCTAGTTCTGATGGGGAAGATTGAAATCCCCCTTAGTATTATTTTGCTATCCATTTCCTTCCTAAGCTCATTTAGTTTCTCCTTTAAAAAGCTGGATTTTATGCCATTTGGTGCATAAATGTTAAGTACTGATATCTCTTCATTATCTATACTACCTTTTATCAAGATGAATTACCTTCCTTATCTCTTTTAATTAAATCTATTTTCGCTTTAGCTTTGTCTGAGATCATGATGGCTACTCCTACTTTTTTTGTCTCACTCAAAGCCCAATATATTAATATACTACAATAGATTAGACAGGAAGAGACAATCAAGACCTGAAGTAGGATTGTAGATGTGGGAATGATAAGGAAGGGACAAAGGGACAGATCTGGGAAATATTGCAGAAGTAAGAGTTTTACAATACTTTACTGCTAACTAGCCATTTGTAACAAAAAAAGAACAATGCCTGCACAAAATTTTATAAAAGTAACATATAAATGAAATATATTAAAATTATAGTATAAATATATACTTATATGAGAAATATCAAATAGTAATGTGTTTAATTTAGGTATTAGACTCTCATTATATTATTGGCCCACATTTTCTAATGTGACTCTTCTAGACCTCTTCCCTGGTGCCTCAGTATCCTTGTGCTATCTTATAGGTTTCATTGATGAATGAATTTGGCAATGCCTTGATGGGGCAACTAGGTGCTATAGTAGATGAGTCAAGAAGACTCATCTTTCTGAGTTCAAACTTGACCATAGACACTTACTAGTTATGTGACCTTGGCCAAGTCACTCAATCATATTTGCCTCAATTTCTTCATCTGTACAATGAACTGAAGAAGGAAATGGCAAACGTTTCCAGTAACATTGCCAAGAAAAACCTAAATAAGATAAAGAAATTGGGGTCACAAGAAGTCACTCATGAATGAAACACCTCAATAGAATTGCTAAAGGGAATCTATAGTTCCTCCTTCTTGCATCCAGGGATCTCCCATACTTACCCTGGCATCCAAACAACTACAATTGAGTCAAGAAAAAAATCAACTAAATATTCCCCCCTACTTTTGATTCCTCTGGCTACTTTGTCTTCCATAACTCAATCAGTCAGTCAGTCAGTCAAAAATCATTTATTAAGAGACTTCTATGGATAGCTAGGTAGACACTGCTTAGGTGTGTGACCCAGGACAATTCACTTAATCTCTATTGCCTAACCTTACCATTTTTCTGCATTGATACAATATTTAGTATCCATGCTAACACAGAAGGTGATGATTTAAAAAGAGAGAGAGTGAACTTATTATAAACCACATACTGTGCTAAGCACCAGGAATGTAAGGAAAGGGATAGTCCATAGTACATTGCTATGAAACCCTGGTTGGGAGAGGCAAAGAAAGCACAGAAATTAAAATTTAAAATTCAAAAGAATGTTTCTCTAGTCACCGGTCTTTATGATCACTCACTGGGCATTTATGTCAGAGTTCAAGTTGAGGGAAGAATGATCCAGATGGAAATTATACCATTTTAGATAAGAATTTAAGTTCTATATTTTAGAGGTAACAAAAGATTTTCTTTAAATAAAGAGTTCTGCAAAGTTTGAATTTTTAAGTAAAGTTTAATTGTTAATGTTTTTAATTAAGTCTAATTTCTTTAGTTTCTTTTTTGAAGCAAAATAATGCTTAAATGGTTGAGTATTCAATAAATTCTTGTCATTAAACACATAAAATAAAGTTCTCTGTCCAGTTACTCTAAAAATATGCACATCTACTTTAGAAAAATATTAAATATATGCAAATTAAATATAAAATAATTTCAGAAAAAAGACTAACAACTATAAGTCAAGAAGATATCTTATGAGAGGGTAGCACTTGAATTGTTTCTTGAATGGAGTAAAAGGATTCCAGGGTGAAGAAAGAGCATTATAGGTTTGGGGTAGGGGATGGCCTGTCCATGACAAGTGGGTGAGAGATGAAATTTAATGTCTAGTTGACAGTTTTGATTATGTGGGAGGAAAGGGAAAGTTATATTATGAAATAGGTCTGGAAAGACAAGTAGGATTCAGATTGTGAAGGGTTTTAAATGTTTGTTCTTACTGTTGTAATTCTTCTCCCATTAAGTCACTGTAGTCAACAATGGAGGAGTAGGTATGATTTCCCCTTCATTTTAATGTTTTACATTTTCCCTGCTGAACATGTATCTCTTCTGGTAAAATGAGATTCTATTTTAATCAATAGGAAGCTCATCTGGGTTGGGATTTTTTTGGTGTTTTTTTCTTTTTTTTCTTTTATTGTATAGTAGACTTAACATCAGCGCACTTTGCTACAAACCAGAAATAACTAGTACTACAATTAGAGTCTTAAAATATTCCTTCTGATATAAAGAAAATGAAGGAAAATGCTTCATACATATCCCCTACAAAAAACATATGTCTGCAGAAACTCAGAAAAAGCATTATTTTAAGATCTGACATGCCATAAAACAGTCCCATGTCATAAAGGCATATCTGAATATCCTTTGAACTATTTACACCCTATGTGTCTTGGTGGGATTTTTACTGGCTAAATAATGACAAATAAATGGAATCAAAGACTGCTTCAAAAACCTTTGTAAGCCTCACAAAGCTCCACATAATTTTGCAGATGCACAATTTAGCTCCTATTACATAGATCTTCTGAAGTCCATAGTCTTGGGTCTATAAAATATTGACAAATAAATAAGTCAAAGACTCATGATATTTGGGGGGTATGATAATATTCTTCAACTTGATAGCTGAGACCCATCTATATATAAAGGATAGGTATCCTTTACCTATGTAGTTTGCAACTCAACTATAATTTATAATTGTAGACACTTGCCTAAGATTCAGTAAAGTTTAATGAGATGACTGGTCATGTAACTATAAAGAATGTGTTGCAGAACCTGAACCTAGGTCTTCCTAATTCAAAGGCCAATACTCCCTCCACTACAATGTACTTAATAAAATATTTGTTGAATGGATGAATGTTTATTAGAAAAAAATTTAAGGAAGAAAATCTTGACTAAAATGTTGACTTGACATATCCAGGCCCCTTAAGTTAGGATCAAAAAGCTTATTTTTATGAAAGTATTTTGATAACTATGTTTCAATATAATTGAATCTCTTTGCAATCCTATATATTTTAGTTTATATCTTTAAAAACATTATTCTGAGAGTCTCTAGGCTTAACCAGAATGACATGCAAAAAAAGTTAAGAACCCATGGAGAATAATAGATAGGTGATAGATAATAGATAGAAGAACAGAGAGTTAAATAGATAATAGATAAAGTCATAGGTAGATATGTGGCTGCAAATAGGTAAATAGATGCTAGATGATAATTGATAGACAGATGATAGATTAATAGATAGATGATAGAGTAATAGAAAGATAATGGTAGATGATAAATGAGAGAGAGAGAGAGAGAGAGAGAGAGAGAGAGAGAGAGAAAGAGAGAGAGAGAGAGAGAGAGAGAGAATTTATTAAGCTTATGTACATGGAATTGTGCTAAGACTGAAATTCAAATCCCACTTCTGACATGTACTGTACTGTACTAGTTGTGATACAAGGCAATACATAATGTCTCAGGATTCCAAGTAACTCAACAAATTGCAGAAAACAGGCTGATCTTCATTGGTAGAGGGAGTTTTCCTCTACCAGTGAAATAAAAAATCTTTTCCCTTGGTCTCAGACACTTCTTAGCTATATGACCCTGGGCAAGTCACTTAACCTTGATTGCATAGCCCTCACTATTCTTTTGTCTTAGAATTGATACTGTTGCTCTACCCACACTCACACAGAATACTTTCCTTTTCAATTTATTTACTCCTTCATTGACTATTCAGACTCAATTCCCAGTACTTCTAATTTCATACCATCTCAGTTAACAAGAATGGTATATACACCCTTCACCATCTCCCCAGATTCTTCTGCCTCCATAAATTTGAATGGTGAAATTTACCTCTTGCATCATAATTGTCCTTTTATCTCTCCCTCCATCTTACTCCTCCTAAACCAGTTCCTCCTCCTCCCTGAAACCTTTCATCATTCTATGGCTTTCCTGCTTTCTCAGTTTCCAACCTCACCCCTCACTTTCCTCTCTTCATAGTGTTGACTCTTGGTTAAATAAAGTTAATAGAGTTAAATAAAAATCTGTCCTCAAGACTTGAATCTTTTGAACCTTTGTACTAACATTGACAACCTGTCCATCTTCCACTGTAAGCCATTTCTATTATATAGCTTCTCCACCCCTACTCACTGAAGAGTTATGTCTGCTAGAGGAAGCCATGAAATCATGCAGAGTTCATTAGAAATTCATCTTTTTCTCTCCAAGCATCTTGCCTTTACTACTGACAAAATCAAGGCTAACCAATGTGATAGCTTTAATGCCCACTTGAAAAATCCTAACTAGGATGTGCCTTCTCTGTTAGCTCTATCTCCCCTCACTTCTTAGCTGATCTCCAAAAAGGCCATCTAGGCATGGAAATTCAACTTCCTCTCCCCTTGAACTCTCCTAAACCTTTTACAATCTGGATTCCAACAACATCATTCAACTGAAACTGCTCTTTCAAAAGTAAGCAGTGACGTTTGTTTGTGTTTGTTTTTTAATTATCCAATACTAATGACCCATTTATACTCATCCTTCTTGACCTCTCTGAAAGATTTAACACCTTTTCTCCTGAATACTCTCTCCTTTCCGGGTTGGGGTTTTTTGTTTGTTTGTTGTTTGGTTACATTTCATTCTCTTTGTTCTGTTGTCTGTCTGACTGCTTCTTAATCTCCTTTGCTTCATCCATGTCAATCTCACCAACTATGGGTGTACTCCAAAGTTCTGACCTTGTTCTTCTTTTCTTCTCTCTCTATACTCTCCCTTGGTGATATTGGTTGCACTGCATTCAATTATTATCTCTATTTCAAATGACTCACAGAGATTTACAGCCTGCCCTATTCTCTTTCCTGAGCTTCATCAAAAACTACCTATTAGAAATTTTCAACTGAATGTTCATTAGATATCTAAAACACATCATGCCTCAAAACAGTAACCTTTTTTTCAAATCCAATTCTCTAAAATGCCCTATTACTATCAAATGTTACCTTCAGAAGGGTCTCTGTTAGCTTTAAGAGTAAAATGCAAAAATCTTTAGCCTAGCATTTAAGACTTGACACAATCTGGTTCCAACCTGAAAT
The DNA here is from genome assembly GCF_027887165.1 of Monodelphis domestica. NCBI lineage: Eukaryota > Metazoa > Chordata > Mammalia > Didelphimorphia > Didelphidae > Monodelphis > Monodelphis domestica. The sequence continues at coordinate 196,430,368 of NC_077227.1, forward strand.
TCCAAAGCCTTTCAAGTTTTATTTCAAATTACTTTCTCCTACACAATTTATATCTAAGAAAAACTAGACCAATGCTTGTTCTCCAAATTTGAGATACCACTTTCTACTTTTTTTCATTTACATGTGACCCAAAGCCAAAATTTCTTCATCTCTACCTTTTACTTTTTCTCAAGATCTGGTTCAGGAGTCCCTTATCTCTACCCCCATCTACCTATTAATGTCCTCTCACTCCTCAAATATTTCTAAGACCATAGTCTGATTTCTCCTCTACACCACTCACTCCTTACCATGAATTATATTATCGTATATAGATTAGATAAAATGCTGAACTTAGAGTCAAAAGGATCTAGATTCAAATTCTTCTAACTTTGTGATCATGATCAAATCATTTAATACTCCCAACATCAGGTTTCACATTTAGAAGGTGAGGATAAGGGAGCAGCCAGGTAGCTCAGTGGATTGAGAGCCAAGCCCAGAGAAGGGAGGTTCTGAGTTCAAATTTGATCTAGGATACTTCTTAGTTGTGTGACCCTGGGCAAGCTATAACAAACCCCATTGCCTAGTCCTTACCACTCTTTTGCCCTAGAATCAATACACAGTTTTGGTTCGAAGGAAGGAAGGAAGGAAGGAAGGAAGGAAGGAAGGAAGGAAGGAAGAAAGAAAGGAAGGAAGGAAGAAAGGAAGGAGAAGGGGGAGGGAGGAAGGGAGGAAGGAAGAAAAGGGAAGGAAATAAATATATAAACTCTTATTATACCTAGAAGAAAAACAAACTATGGATTGGTTGGTTGGCTGGCTGTTTTTCCCCCTAAATCTCTGTATTCCCCACACCTAGTATGGTACCTAGCACAAAGTAGGCACATGATAAGTCTATTGCATCATATTGAATAGAACTTGGGAAGAAAAAGGAAAAAGCAAACATGTCAAGATATGTTTGAGTAGTTTCAAAAAGGCCAGGTCTAGACATCAATTCCAACCAAATGGCAAAGAATTGACTCAATTTTAAAATGAGAATTAGTTCAGTGTGAACAATGAATGATAAAAGAGTTTTTTAAGTATTATTTCACTTTCCTATTTAACTCTATCACAGTCTTTATAATATTTGCATTCTTTATGAAACAGAACTCTTCAGACCTATTATTTCCAAAACTTCATTAGGAAAGGATAAGAAATTCACTGTTTAAAAGGGAGAACAAAAACTTTGATATGTCTCAAGGTTCTGCTCTAATTATATCCACACTACCCACCACCAAAAAAACCCTGTCCCTCCTCCTAATTTCCTAATTTCTCTTAATAATATTATCATTACCCAGTTACCCAGGCTTGTAACTTTGCAGTCATCTTGAACTTTCCCTACTTTGTACTTCCAACATATACTAGCCAGGTCATATGAATTCTCTTTGCAAAGATTTCCCTTAGTTTCTATTTTTTAGTGTAGCTATTCCAATTTTTAGATCTTTATCTCTTCTGACTTGAACTATCATAATAGCTCCTCCTACAATCTTCCTGCTTTTGCCCTTTCCTCTATAATCCATCCTTCATACTTCTTTGACTGTGATACATCTCTTTCCAAAAACCTTCAGGGACTTCTCATTGACTCTCAAATTGAGTTTAAATTCCTGATGTTGACATTGAAGACTATCCATAACTTGGTTTCAATCCAACTTTACAGCCTTATTTCATACTTCCCTTCCCTATTTCTTTATATCAAATTAACTTGACTATTCCCTACTTCCTGTTCTCATCATGTCTCTTCCCATGTCTATGTCTTTGCTTATGCAGTTCTGCCATGCTTAAAATGAATATCTCTCCCTACTCCCATGTTAAAGTCCATCATTTCTTCTTTTTTTTTAAACCCTTACCTTCCATCTTGGAATCAATATTCTGTATTAGTTTCAAAGCAGAAGAGCAGTAAGGGCTAGGCAATAGAGGTTAAGTGACTGGCTCAGGGTCATACAGCTAGGAAGTATTGGAGGTTAGATTTGAACCCAGGACCTCACATACCAGGGCCTGACTCTCAAACCACTGAGTAACCTAGCTGCCCCCCATCATTTCTTTTAAGGTCCAGCAAAGTGCTATATCATCACTATCTCCTTCTCTGGTGATTACTCTTCCCCAAGCCCAGTTAAAGGTGAGTTCTCTTTCTTCACATTTCACATAGTATATTGCCCAGACCTCTTCTTTGTATTTATTTGTTTTATAATGATCTACATTTTTGTTTTGTAAATATGCTAACAGTATATTATTCTTCAGAACCCCATCATCCCCATAGAATTAATTTCCTTGGCCCTTTGAGTAAAAGGTTCATGTCATGTCTATCTTTGTATCCCTGGTACCCACCCAATACAATTTTTTGCATGTAATAGCTTCTTTTTTTCTAACCTTTACCCTCCTTCTACCTTAGAATCAATATTGATTCTAAGTCAGAAGAATGGTAAGGCTAGGCAACTGGGGTTAAGTGACTTACACAGACAGGAAGTATCTAGATTTGAACCCAGGACCACTGGTCTCCAGACCTTGCACTCGACCCATCACATCATCTAGCTGCCCCCATTAGCTTCTTTAAAAAGTCTTTGCTTCTTCTTTATTGTAAGTTTCCCAAGAACTCTGTATTTCCAAGTCTTTTTTTTAAGAAGCCTTGCGGATAAGGGTTTAATATGTTTTTGTTGAACTGAACAAAGTTTCAAATTAGATGATCAATAAAATAACTCCACAAAAGTTGTGCTGTGAATTTTCATCCTGCTGTGGCAACGATCCTGGATGGCAGAAGGACAACCAACCAGGCCAAAGGCTCTGGGAGATTTACAAGTTCTGGCCATTTCTACAAAGCTTAAATAGCCATGAGTATGGACCTAATAATAGGTTGCCTGCCTACAAGTATATATAAAAAGGCTCATAACCAATAGCTTGACTAGTAGCCAGTGAATATCTGGCTATAAAACCCATGGAGCAAGGAAAAATACAAAATCAAATGAAAAATGACAGCATCATTTTTGTCATTGATAACCAATATTTTGTATGATGTGATTTAAAATAATAAAATAATATTATCTTATATTATATTAAGAAACTTATTAAAACAAATTAAGTACATGTATCACTGAAAAAGATGATGGGAAAATCATATAGCCAGAATGAAAGAAAACAAATGAATGGCCCAAATATATTTGTATACATGAAATATTAAAGTGAAATATCTTCTTCATACTGTATGTACATCTGACAGAGAGGATTTATTGTAGAAATGATCAAGAATTGCAAAAGATGAATTGACATGGATGGATTATGATCAGTACTTTGGGAGAGAGTGTCTACATCAATAAGATCATAGATCCATTAAAGAATCAATATGTAAACAACCTGGTCATCTCATGCCCTGAGACTTCAAAAAGGAAATCAGATCAAAGGTGGTGGTAGGGTCTCATAAATGAAATGCTGACAATGTAATCTAAAATTATTCTAAGGATGAATAAGATGAGATGCTTAACAAAGAGAGTGGTACTGTGGTCAAATTTTAAAGTATGTGAATAATACATGTAATTGAGGCCAGGTGACTCAGGATACATGAGAATATGATGCTCCTGAAAGAGCTGTGTCAGGAAGGGTAAAGTTCATAAGGAACTGAGTCTTTTGAAAACTGTTATGGACAGGCAGAATGTAGGGCTATCCTGAGGATTGGGTCACCAGGACTTCACCATAATAGAGGAAATTTAGAATGTGCTGACATCACTGTTCAAGGGAGCATTTCCTCTACTATTTGCCCAGATAATGGCAGCCTCCTCCAGTAGCATATTCCTTTTCTCATTCTCCCTGTGGTTGTACAGGTAAATATTCATAACATAAACTTTGTGATTCAAAGGATGAGTTTCTCTCACCTGGTATAAACAACTGCTTGCTCCCAGCTCAAAAACTGGTAGTAACAGATGTTAGGAAAGAGTATTTCAATGTGTTGAAATGCCACAAGATTGGGGTCTAGGGATTAGATTATTATCTTCCCATTTAAAAAAGGGAGGAAAGGTAGATTCTTTATCTTCCTGACAATTTGTTTGACATCAATTCTCCAAAAATTCCAGAATACATTCCTACCTGGTATGACTTGTTCTTAATGAACCTATGTGGTATACTACTGTTTACCACTTTCCTTTTAAATCTCCTTAAATCTTCCCTTAAACTTCAGTAGTACACCATAAAATACATCAAACATAATATACTTGTATTTTATTGAGATAATTGATGTCTCTTATGATATCTTTATGAGAAAAAATTGAGAGATGTGTGCTGAATAATAATAGACTTAAAATTGGTTGAATAATACAAGCCAAAGGACAATAATTAATGGGTAAAGATCAACCCAGATAGAAGTCTCTATCCAATGATATCCTGCAGATTCTGTCCTTGTCACTAATCTGCATCAGACTTTTACAAATTATTTGGATAGAAGTACAAAAGATAGGTCTATGTATTTTTTGGATTATGAAGATTTAGTAGGCCTAGACAACAAAATGAATGACAGAATCAATACACAAAAATATCGTGGCATGCTAGAAAATAGTTTAAACTTAATATAATTGAATAGGAATAAATAAATACTCAATTTGAGTTCAAATCTTGAAATTTACAATTATAGGAAAGAGGAAGACATGACCAGATAGCTCATGTGAATGAAAATCTGAACCTTTTAATTGCCTGAAACTTAAGATGAATCAACAATGATGAGTCAACAATAACTATGTTAGGAACCTAATGCTTACTCATCCATCCTTGATGATTGCAAAATTACAAATATCAGTTCTTTACCTTATAATACAATTGGTTTCCTTTCTGGTTATATGTATTTTATTTTATGTATTTAAAAATATAACTCTGAGTAATCTATAGACTTTACCAGATTGCCAAAGAGGTCCATGACACACAAAAAAAAGTTAAGAATCCTTTCAAGGTATAGAATGAGAGAAAGGAGGTAATTAAATGGCTTTCCTCCTAATTAGTTCGAGTCAAAATAGTGTGCCCAATGAATAAAGCTGAATAGATAGTAACATAACCAGACTTGCTTGGTTCAAAATTCTTTTTTTTTTCTTTTAAACATTATTTTATTTGGTCATTTTCAAACATTATTCCTTGGAAACAAAGATCATTTCCTTTTCCTCCCCCCCTCCCACCACCCTTCCCATAGCCAACACGCGATTCCACTGAGTATCACATGTGTCCTTTGGTTCAAAATTCTGTCCTTTAACAAATGTCTATGACACCTTTTATGTCCCTCAAAGAGCAGATAGAAGATTGCACAATATTCTCTTAAATTATCAAAGGAAATTCTTCATCTTAGTATTGGGAAGCCTCTATCCTCTTATCATTTGGTCTATGTTGCTTTAGTTCTTGAAGCCTTCTGATTCAAGTTTGACTCCAGAGAGTAGTCCTCTATTTCCTAGAGAAGGGGGATCCCTCAGAATGTTGAGCAGTTGAGCAGTTAAAGAGAGAACTAAAACAATGCTTTGTCATGGCTAGATTGCAAAGGAAAATTATCATAAATGACACCTGGATTTGAACTATCTCTGCTTGGCTTTTTAATGAAAAATTAGCTTCAAACCCTTGTTATTGTTACTTCCTACATACATGTGAGAGTGATAAAAGTAAGCACTTTTGCACAAAAACAGTAGAAGCTACCTCCCAAAATAGTGGAGTTCTCCATCATTATTTCTTCAAGAAGAAAATAGATTGATCTCTATTTGAAAGAGCCTTTAAAGAGAAAATGTATGATTCAACTAAGGATTAGACTGCATAATCTGTGGTCTTGCCCAACTCTCAGATTGTATAATTCTGTTTCATTTATAGAGCAGTTTATGGTTTTGTCAACACTTTCACATATATTATTTCATTTAATAAAATTGAAGTTTCTGTCTTCAATCTTCAGACCAAAGCATCTAACATGTTGTGCAAAAAAAAAAAAAAAGTCTAGTAAGAATGTCCTTGCCTGAATGAACATCGTTGATAATCCCATACAGTTTACCAAAAGAATAAATATGTTGGAAGCAATGAAGTGAAATAGAATTTCTGTCTAGGACACTCATGAAGCATCTGACTATACATTTATGTTTTCTTCATGGAATACAATTTAAACTACAGTGTATATTCCAAAAAAAAATTACAAAACGGAAAACAAATTAAGAATCCTTGTCAAGGCAATTAAAATGGAAGAAATCTTACTGAATGACATTAAAAGATAGTAATATTTAAAAACCAATTAAAAAGACATATTAATTTCTCTCCAAATCTCAGATTCTAATTGAGAAAATAACAACAAATGCTATGGATATAGATAGGGAATAACTGAAGGAAGAAAAGAAGGATGGAAAAAAAATAAAATGCCTATCATGTGTCAGGCTCTCTACTAGATGCTGAGGAAACATATGCAGAAAATGAGGCAGGCCCTACCTTCAAGGAGCTCACATTCAAATAAATAAATTGAAATAATTGTGAAAATAAAAACAAAAGTTCTGGGAGGAAGATAAAAGTGTTACTCAAGCTCTTTAAAGAGCAATTATTTCTAATCATTTGGATCAAAATAACCTTGAGGAACAATGGCAAGTCCACTACTTTACCAGTGTGATTGAGTTAGGAGTGGCTATTTTTTATCACATTCATAAATGCATCAATACCCCAGCACAGGGATGGGTTTGGGGAACACCTACAACCACCGTAAAAAATGTGAAGTGTCAGGAAAGTATCCCATTAGACACTGTTCTCAGGCATTTCCTTTTGTTAAAACTGAATTATTATATCAAATTCCCTGATTTATGAGGAGGTTAAATCATGAAACCAAGGGTAAAAAATGTAAATTTATTTGCCCAAGATAATGTAAGTAACCAGGATTTGAACCCCTGCCTTTTGGCTTCAAATTCAATGCTAATTTCACTATAGGAATCTTTCCATGAATGAATAGACAATAAACAAAGATTTCTTAAGCACCTACTACATCTTACACAATCTTCTAGGGACTAAAGTACAAAAGCAAAAATTTTCCCTGTCTCAGAATTTATAATCCACCTAACATTGGGTTGTAGATTATCTCTTGAAGTTGTTCTAATGTCTTTGGCTTAGAATCATCGTTCCTTTTTTGGCAATACATGTTTTATTTTTTATACTTTTTTTCATTATATGTAGAAAAAATTTTACTAATCATTTTCTGACACTTTAAGATCCATGTTCTCTCTTGCCTTCCCTCAGTCCTCCCTCATATGGAAGACGGCAGGTAATATGATATGGACTGTACATGTGCTATTGTGAAATACATAATTCCATGGTAATTATGTTGTGAAAAAAGGTACATATTGTTTATGGTAGAAAAAAATCATGGAGGAGATAAAGTGAAGAATAGTGTGCTTCAATCTGCATTCAAACTCCATAAATTCCTCCTATGATGGTGGATAGTCTTTTTCATCATGAGTTCCTGAAAGTTCTGGATCCTTGAATTGCTTATAATAATTAAGTCATTGCTGTTACTGGGGTGTATGGGATGTTTGGGGTGTTTAGGGAGGGGTAGCACCTTGGTATGGAGGGCTTGTCATGCCCTCTTAGTGCAGCTTTCCAGCCTCTGACCCTCACCTGACACCCAGCTCTCACTTGTGGCTCCCAGTAGTTGCTAGCATGTGGCAGCGGCCACACCCCGGGCAATGGCTTCGACAGGCTGGCTAAACCTTGTGAGGGTAGCCATCGGGTCATAGACCCCTGGTGAACCAGGGCTTTGATCCCCCATCATGTGAAGACTGCTTCGGCTGAACAGACAGAAGAAACCAATAAGAAGGTTCAACGGCTGAGAGGGCGACGCAGCAAAGCACTGTGGAGTGCTTAGGGTGTGTTGGAGCACAAAAGACAACACGGCCATCCAATGCAGCTGAGGAAGTCTCCAGGTATAACGATTTTTCATGCCACTGGACCCAGGCTTCCAATGCCGAGAGAGTGGGACTGTCTCTGTGCATCAACTTTTCCACTTAAATCTCCTTCATGCACAAGTGTTTTTGTGCACACTCATCTACATCACAGATGAAAGTGCACAAAGACAATTGTCATCCTCGATTACAGAGAGACTACTACTATTGCTGTTACTACATACAATGTTCTTCTGGTTCTGCTTATTTCACTTTGCATCACTTCATTTAAGTCTTTCAGGTGTTTTGTAAGCATCTTGTGCATTATTTTTAATAGCACAATAGTATTCCATTATATTCATAAGCCACAACTTGTTCAGCCACTCCTGTTTCTGTCTCAAACCCTTGTATTTTGGCATTATAGAGAAATCCCAAATTCCTATTCTAGTAAGTCTTCATTATGTACTATTTGTGTTTATTAAATTCAGATTCCATAAGTTCCTTCTATGATGGTGGATAGCCTTTTTCTTCATGAATCCCTTGAAGTCGTTCTAGATCCTTACATTGTTGACAATCCTTAAGTTATTTATTTAGATCTCAGACCTCTTGTTCCCTAAAGGAATTGCTACCTTGTCCCCATGCTTCACTATATAAGGGACTGAATTATAGGTACCCCATGGAAACATGATAAACTGATTCTAGTAGAGAGCATCCTTCCCATGGGAAACTCGGGTATATCATAAATGGTTCGGTTTTAAAAAATGTTGGATTATTTTCTTATAACTGAAGAATATTTAATTTAGTTTTGTCCATAAAACTTTCTAGGTGTGTACTTTCTACAATTAAGTTAGTATAATTAGAAATACATCTTCTTAAAATTTGTGTTACAATACATATAATTCCTGAGATAACAACTTATAATTTGCAAGCATCCCTTACATATTAAGGTCACTGCTGCCATTGTCCTTTTCTACCACTATTATTTTCCATTACAATTATTTTAGATAATTCATTTCTTGATGACACCAAACACTATAGGGAAAGGAGAAATTAAAGGAAAAAAAATTCCTTTCTCTTAAGAGAAGAAGGAATTCTTTCTCTTTATCAATGGAATAGAGGTAGGAAATGTCACTAGTGAAGTGGTGAATCTCTTTTAGAGACTTCAGGTGAAGGAAAGAAAATTTGAAGCCTGGAAAAATGTCCTTTTTTCCCAAGCCATTAACTGAAATTCAAGATGAATTTTTCTATAGAAACTAGAACATTATAATTTTACTTCATTATGAATTAAGTAGTATTCCGTGAAATAGTTGACAATGGGCCTCAAAATATAATTTTCCATAGAGTTAAGTATGAGCAATCCTAGCATTTTTATCAGTCAGTAGCAAGATCCCCTGGAAAAGTACATGTGAATCTAGAATGAATAGTTTAAATAAGAAAAAGGCCAAAGATCCTCTATCAGTTTCCATACTAAGATCTCTGCCTCACATATGAATGAAGAAGGAAAATTATTAGAATGAGAGAATCTCAAGGCCTACAAGAAATCACTGCTTTTCTTATAGAAAACCCAAATCCAATCCAATGATATAGCTCCATCATTAGAAAACAGACAAGTATTTCATTTGAAAGTTTGCTTGGAGCTCTCCTTGGTGCTGATAAGAGCCTGTCCAAGCCTACCTGGTCTACTTACCTATCTAGACAAGATTCAGAATCAAATCTTGCTTACCATTGTGAACTGACTTGCCTGAAATTATCCATTTCTTCTTTTCTTCATTTCTAGTCACCAGATCCCAGCCGTCACCATCCCAATAATTTGCTCATTCCCATGGTTCACTGTTGTCCAAGGGTAAAGGTATCATGGAAATGACTCTGGAGTCATAGGATCTAGTGTCAAATATCACTTTTTTTATGCCTTTATGACTTTGGGAAAGTTATTTAACTTCTCTGAACTTCATTTTTCCTCATTTGTACCATAAAGACTTTGGATGACACCTTTCTGAGCCACCTTTCAGACTTATATACAAGTCCTATGATCATGCTGTATTAAAGTTCAACTATGCATGTTAGTGGCATTATTTCTGACTCTATGAATTCACAGAATCTAACCCTTACTAGTCTTGCTATTCTTTGTGAAGCTATAAAATTTACCCACTTCTTTATAATGGTTCCTTTATATGCCTACGATAATAAGAACATAGAGTTGGAAGTTACCATATGGTACAGCCCCATTACTTTGAAGCTAAAGTAGCTGAGGTCCTAAGAAATTGGTAATATTTTCTAGCTTCTGTATCTGAACTCTTAATTCTTATCCTTCCCTTATTACCTCTCTTGTTGTCACCCCAGTTCATATGTGGCCCATATAAATAACTTTTATTACAAAATCTCTTTACAAGCTAGGTGCAGACATAGGGATCGATTAAGGAGTAATTTTAGATATGCTGAACATTGTAAAATTATGCTTTTGAATAAAGGTGTTAATACAAGGAAATCACAGAATCTAAGATCCCATGGACCATCTAGTCCAAATCTTTACATGACTTCAAATCTCCCTCTAGTAACTCTAATAAATAGGATGCTTCTGCTTACATATTTCTATTTAGAAGGAATCTACTACCTCTTGGGAAAGCCCATTCTATTTTGGGACGGCTTTAATTTTTATGGTGCTTTTCCTTACCTCACACTTAAACCAGCTTTTGCATCTTCCACGCATTGCTCTGGGGTCAAGCAGAATAAGTCAAAATCTTGTCTTTTTGATGGTCATAAAATACCAGAAAAGAGCTTCATGTCCACCTACCAAACCAGACTGACCAGGACCTATATAAAAAAAGCATTACCTGTTTCATGAAGAAAACTATGTCTTTCAGTGTTTGACATCACATTAGGTTTTGTGCTGGGCATTTTGTATCTGTAGTATTTACTGCTATTGAACCCAAAATTTATTATCACATACATACTCAAATAGGAGCCAATTATCCAATCCTTCTCCTCCATCCTATATTTTAAAAGTTTATTATTTTAACACAAGAACAATGCTTTATATTTATCCCTATTAAGACAAAGCTAGGTGATATCACCTCGTTTATCTTGAATTTTTGCTTCCTACTAAAAATATCCTATACTTCACTATCTAAATTTGACTTGTTAAAAGGAAAAACAGGAGTAACATATGGCTTGAGTACTTCCACAATAATCAAACTAACCACCAAGAAATACTTTTCCCCTTTCTTTGGTACTCCTCTTTACTCCCCAAAAAGAGTTAAAACCAACCAACTACAAAGAAAAAGTCTTCTTTTTGTGGTGTTCAACATTCCTTATTAGGCTCAGCTTATTCTGTTGTTTAGCACATCTAACAAATTTTAAAGGTCTGTGTCTCTCTTTTGTATTAATCCTTAGTTACTTGTCCTTTTCATCTTCTTTAGATGTCTTAAACCTGTTGGTTGATTAATTCTACATGTAGCCACACAGGTGTTTTTTTGTCTCTCCTCTATCTTGATCCTGATGAGGACATTGTTTCCATTAGTCTTCAGAATTTCATTAAGAGCCTCCTATTTTTGGGATGATTTCTCCTTCAAAATATCAAGCCTTAGGACCTTTCGTATTCTTTATCTGAATCCTTTAAGAACTGCTCTGTCAACATTTAAGTTACTCATCAGGCTATCTATGCCTGACTTTCTTCTCCTCTATCTTCAGCTCTATGGTGGAATGGTCATTTGCCCCAAATGTTCTTGTCATTCCACTTTTAATGAAGTATTTTATTGCTCCAGAGTAGTGATGGCCTCTTGTTACTTGTTCCACCTTTTAAAGGATAAAGTTATCATTAAAATGTCAGATTCAAATTAAACCACTGTATGATTGTGAATAATTTTAATACAAATGGTAAGGCCTGAATCTCTAAGATATTCTGTTCAAATATAGTCTTAAAAGCCATCTGGGGTAGTTGTTGGTATTAAATATGGAGTATAGTCTGTACTCCAGATCTTCAGTTCCAATTCCAATCCCTACTAATTGTGTGATTATTGTGTGGACTTAACTTTCTTAAGTCTTAGTTTCCTCATCTTTATGTAAAGGAGGTTCTTTATGTTGGGGCACAAGGGATATATATATATATATATATATATATATATATATATATATGATGTGTGGTCTAATACTATACAAGGATAAGTATAACTAATATCAATAACAATGATGTGGCAGGATGCCATCAAGGCAACATCCACTCCACTATGCATATGATCACATTACCTTGTTAATTCCCTTCAAGTGCTATAATGCAGGAGGCTCTGAAATGATAATAAAATTTCAGAAACTATTTTTCTCTAATAAATCCATCCCCATTTCAGTCTGAATTGAGGAAAATCTCTTCCTCCTTTAGATTAGCTTCTGTTTTCTCAAATCCAATGTAAATGCATTTATAAGCTTGAACACAATCATTATTAGTGACCATTTATTTTAATAGTATTACCAAATAGTATAAAATACAGGGTTGGGAGTATTATAAAAGACACAGCAGACTCAAATATGGGATATATGAGTTGCAGCTAGAACTTTCAGTCCATTCCTTTCCACTCCAAATCATCTAAAACATAGAGATTTTTAATAAATCAAATCTCAAAATAAGAAATTAAATTATTCTTCCACAATAAAGCATACATGGAAATATGTATTATATGATAACACATGTACAGTGTATATCATATTATTTGCCATCTTGGGAAGAATAGAGAGATGGGATGGTAGGAGGGCACATGGATTGCAAAATGGCAAAAAAAATTTATTAAAATTGTATTAACATGATCTGGAAAAATTATAATTACATTTAAAAAAATTGAATAGGTAATGAATATACTCCCAGAGGGAAAAAAGAAGCAGATAAATTTACTAATTAATTCTATCAAATTTTCAAGAATTAGTTTCAATTATACACAAACAATTTCCACAATTAAGGAAAGGAAGAAATTCTACTAAATTTTTTATAGTAAGAATGTAATTTTGATACCTAAACCAAAGAGAACAAAACAGAGAAGGAAAACTATAGACCAATATCCCTAATGAATAATGATGCAGAAAAAAAAGTTTTATGTGAAACATTAGCAAAGAAGCAATAGCAACATATCAAAAAATATTACACACTATAAATTTATTAGATTTATATGCTCATTTACTTTTTTTAATTAGTTAATAAAATGTATTCCCAGGTATCTCAGACCCTCTCTTCCCCATTTTTCAACATCCTGTCCAAGATTTGTCATTTTGCCCTTTTCTCATTTTAGCTACTATAATACTATATAATAGGTGAGATTTGCTCAGAATTATTTTGATTTGCATTTCTCTAATTATTAGTGATTTAGAATATGTGTTCATATGCTTATATGTATGTGTATGTGACTTTCATTTCTTCATGCAAAACATTGTCTACTCATATCTTTTGACCATTTATCAGTTGGAGGATGGCTTTTTTTCTTATAAACTTGACAAAAGTTCTTTATTATTTTATATAAGAGACCTCTATCTGAGAGACTCTATAAAATTTTCCCCCAATTTTCTGTTTTCTTTTGAATCTTGGCCATATTTATTTTATTTGTATATAAATATTCTAATTTGATGTAATCAAAATTACCTAATTTGCATCTCAAAATTTTCTCTATCTCTTATTTATTCATAAATTCCTCCCCATCCATAAATCTGATAGATAGTTTGTTCCCTGTTCTTTAAAAAGAAAGACCATATCTTCTGTATATTATATATCTTATATCAATGCTATATATTGGTTCCAATGCAGAAAAGTGGTAAGGGCTAGGCAATGCAGGTAAAACAACTTGTCCAGGGTCATACAGCCAGGAAGTGTTTGAGGTATGATTTGAACCCAGACCTCTCATCTCTAAACATGGGTTCAAATCAGGCCTCAAACACTTTCTAGCTGTATGACCCTGGGCAAGTCACTTTACATATACTGCCTATCCTTGTTCCCTGTTGTTCTAATTTGCTTATGATATCTCCTTTAATATCTAGGTTATATATCCATTTAATCTTAGTGAATGGTGAAAGAAAATGGTCTGTGCTGCTAATCTCTACCAAACTATTTTCCAATTGTCCCAGTAGTTTTTACTAAATAGTGAGTTTTTATCCCCAAAACACAGATCTATACTTTTGTCAAACACAAGTTTACTATAATCTTTTATTACTGTTTATTGTATGTTCATTCCATTGATCAGTATCATATAATTTTGATAATTATTGCTATATGATACAGTTCAAAATGTGATGCTGCTAGACTGCCTTTCTTTACATTTTTCATTAATTCATTTGATATTCTTGATCTTTTGTTCTTCCAAATGAACTTTGTTATTATTGTTTCTAGCTTAATAAAATAATGTTTTGATCTTTTAATTTGGGATGACATTGAATAAGTAGATTAGTTTAGATAGAATTATCATTTTAATTATATTGGCTCTGCCCCTTCAAAAAATTAATATTTCTCCAATTATTTAAATCTGATTTGTGTAAAGAATAAATAATAAATAATTGCATTTAATGTATTTCCTGGGTTTGATCTTTCAGGTATACTCCATGGTATTTAATTCTACCTATAGTTATTTTAAATGGTATATCTCTTTCTATCTTTTCTTGTGGGACTAGGTGAGTGATATATAAACTGCTGATGATTTATGTAGCATATTCTCTTATTTTTTTAAAGCACCATTACTTGATCAAGTTATCATCAACAGGGTATGCTCAGTCTTTATTGAGATATTTAACACAATTTCTCACAAGACCCTTGTGGTCAGGAAGAAGAAAAAATAGACTAAATTAAATAACAATTAGAGTTTGACTAATTAGACACGAGCACAAATGATTGCTCTCAATCCATACATCAGTTTTTAGTGGATTATTACAGTATCCCATTCTTGGACCCAGTTTGGGCAATAACTTTATTAGTGATTTGGTTAAAAACATAAATGTGAGTGATCTATACTTGCAAGGGAGAAAGAATACAATAATTTACAAAATTATTAACCAAAAACATCTGCAGAGTCTAAAATAATATGCTGAAATTAAAAAATGGCAACAATTGGGATATCATGCAAAGTTTTGCCTTTGGTTCCAAAATATCAGCTGTATAAATATACAACTGGGGAGTCTGGGCTAGAAAGTAGTTTAAATAAAAAAGACTTAGGTTAGAAGTTGTAATGAACTGCAAGCTCAGCATGAGTCAGTTGTGTGATGTGGCAACTAAAAAAAACCAACCTAATGCAATCTTATGTTTAATTAATGCAAGAGTAGTGTCCAGAGAAAGAATAATTATAGTCCTGTTACATTCTTTCCTAATTGAAATATGTTTCAAATATTGCAACTGTTGATGGGTGCCACATTTTCAAGAGAAAATAACAAGCTGGGACATATTGGGGGTGTAGTGGGAATGACTAGGCTACTCAGGGGATTTAAATCATTCCTTATAAAAATTAATTGAGGGAGTTATTTAGCCTGGAAGAGAGAAGACTTAAAAGGTAGAAGACAGTTTTGAAATATTTGATGATTGTCTTATGAAAGGAAAGTTGGATTTAGTCTGCTGAATGTCATCGGACATATCTAAAATCAGTGAGCAAAAGTTATGGAAGTCAGATTCCAGTTCAAGCCAAGGCTTATAGGATAATAGATTTAGTTTGCAAAGCACTTTATTTTTTTTAATTTAATTTAATTTTCCCAGTTATATGTAAAAAGAGTTGCCAACATTTTTCAAAGAATGTTGAGTCTCAAATTTCTCTCCTTCCCTCCTCCCCAACCTCTCACCTCCCTTGAAATGCTCTTTTAGATATTACATGTGCAATTGTGTGAAATATTTTTTCCATATAAATCCTTTTGTGGAAGGAAATTCAATATGAAAAAAAATTTAGAAAGTGAAAAAATTCTGCTCTGATCTGGATTCAGAATCAGTTCTTTTTTCTCTCGAAGTAGATGGTATTTTTTTATCATGAGTCCTTTGGGATAGTTTTGGATAATTATATTGCTGAGAATATAGGTTATTCACAGTTGCTCATTGTAAAGTATTCCTGTCACTATACAATGTTCTCCTGGTTCTGCTTATTTCATTCTGCTTTAGTTATTGTCTTTCCAGGTTTTTCTGAACTCCTCCTGCTTATCATTTCTTACAAGACAATAGTATTCCATTAAAATTATATACTATAACTTAAGTTGTTATTCCCCAATTGATGGATGTCTCCTCACTTCCCAAATCTTTGCTTCCTTAAAAAAAAAAAAAAAAGCTGCTTTGGGAGCAGCCAGGTAGCTCAATGGATTGAGAGCCAGGACTAGAGATAGGAGGTCCTAGGTTCAAATCTGGCCTCAGACACTTCCCAGCTGTGTAACCCTGGGAAATTCACTTAACCCCTACTGCCTAGCCCTTATTGCTCTTCTGATTCCAAGATGGAAGGTAAGTGTTTTTTTAAAAAAAGCTGCTTTAAACTGTGGGAGTAGAAATGCAGAAGAAAAACATATGATTGATCACATGGTTCGATGGGGATAGGATTGGCGATGTTAACTTTAAAAGTTCACTCCACTGCAAATATTACTAATATGGAAATTGGTTTTGAACAATGATACATGTAAAACCTAGTGGAATTGCTCGTTGGCTCCAGGAGGGGAGGGGAAAAAACATGAATCATGTAGCTATGGAAAAATATTCTAAATCAATTAATTAAATAAATGAAAAGGGGGAAAAAAAGAGCTGCTTTAAATAGTTTTGTACATATAAGTCCTTCTTCCCTTTTGTTTGCTATCTGTTTAGGATATAAACCTAGTATTGGTACTTCTGGGTCAAAGAGTACATACATTTTTATAGCCCTTTGGGCATAGATCCAAATTGCTCTTCTGAATGATTAAATAAGTTCACAATTCCCCCAGCAATGCATTCATGTCTTTTTCTATCAAAATATCCAAGCTGATAGGTGTAGGATGGTATCTCAGAGTAGTTTTAATTTTCATTTCTCTAAATAATAGTGATTTAGAGCATTTTTTCATGACTATAGGAAACCTTGAGAACTGCCTGATCATAGCATTTGACCATTTACCAATTGGGGAATGGCTTGTCTTCTTATATATTCAAGTCATTTCCCTCTGAATTTGAGAAATGAGGCCTATATTAGAGAGACTTGTAAAAAAATATTTGTACTATTAAGATTATTTTGCATTACTTTCCCATCTGTTTACCCACATTTGGTTTCTGACTTCTACCTCCCCCAATTTGCCCTCTCTTCTATCAGCCCTCATCTTTCTCTTGTCCTGTTCCCCTCCTACTTTGCCATAGGTTATGATAGCTTTCTATACCCAATTGATTGTGTGTGTTCTTCCTTCATTGTGTCAATTCTTATGAGCGTAAGATTCACTTGCTCTCCTCCTGACCTCCTCCATCTTCCCCTGCACTGTGAATGCTCTTTCATACCTCTTTTACATGCAATAATTTGCCCCTTCCTTTTTGCATTCCCCCTCCTCCCAATGCATTCATCTTTCTCAAGTCTTAATTATTTTTGTGGGTTATGCTAGTCCAGATTTCATATTGAAACATCTTATCGTTGCTTTTTGGAGGGCAATTTGGTAGAAATCAGATAGGCCCATGTACCTTCTCCCCCATCTTGGCTGGGGCTCCCCACCTCAGGATAATAGATTTAGAATTGGATGAGACTTTGAAGTGATCTAGCCCAAACCATTGGGAAGTATTTTGAAATATAGCTGATGTCCAAATGTGAGACCACTTCCATGAGTAGTAAGTACTCGATCACTGTAGTTCTACCAACAGATTTGGAATGCCACTTTGTTGACCATGTTATAAAAGGAATTTATGAGCCAGGTAGGACTGGATTAGATGACCTTTGAGACTCTGATCAACACATTGATTTCATAGGACTGACAGTGATCCATACCTTGGCAGAAAGACAGTGAACTTTAGCTATAGAATGAGAATATTTTACTTCAGTCATAGCAATAGTTGATTTTTTATTTGTTTGTTTTATTGTTTTTCTTGGATACAAAAGAGGATTCTATTGTGGTTTGGGGTTGGTGAAGGGGGAGCAGGGAGAATCACTAGGAAGCAACAGGAACTTATTCAAAAAGAGCATCAATAAATTTATATAAAGACAACCACTGATGTACCTTCTCACCTTATAACTCTGAATCATCTTTAACTCTGTGATCTCTCTGTCTTTGTCTCTGTCTCTCTGTCTCTCTCTTTCCTGTCCCTTCCTTTCTCTCTTTGTCTCTCATTCTCCCATTACTTCAAGTCTCACAAGATATCATAGAATATATTGTGGAGAATACTTGCATTACCTATATCAAAGGACTACCTTTTGCATCATTTATATTAAGGATTTTTAATGAAAACATGTGAACTATATTAGTTACCATTGTTAATGGAAGATGCAATATGCATTAGTAAATATTCTCCTCCAACTCCACCCCTTCCATGAATATATGTAATATAGATATGATCCTAGATTATGGAATTATCTTACAATTGCTGGATAAAATTTGGGTCAGTAAATAAATATGCTCCAAAGTCAAATAAAGACATATTGCTATGCAAATTTTCAAGTCAAATGTTGCAAAATGTACTAGTATTTTGTGCAAAGGGGATGCTGAATGTTGTCAGTGATAGTCATATCCTGCTGTACTAAAGCATCAATCATTACTCTGCTGAAGATTTGACATAGTAATTAATGGTGTATATGTCATATATAGATGGCTCTAATCACATCTTGGACTATACAGTAAAGTAACACCCTCTAAAAACTTGCAATAAGCTATTCTTTTTTGTTCTTTGCCTGCTTGCATGTAGATCTTTCTTTCAGAATCCTGTAATTTCATTCCCCTAAACATATATTTTAACCTGGAAGAGTATACAAACATTTGGCAGCAGTGGTCAGGCAATGTAATTCAATTTTCTTCACAAATATTTGCTAGATGTTTATTATGTACCAGGCATCATGATAAATACTGAAGATACAAAACAAAGAATCAAACAGCCCCATTCTTCAAGGAGCTAATTTTCTACTGGGGAATTATAATATGTAAATTGATACATGATTATTTGGGGGAGAAAGAAGAGAGACTAAAAATCTCTGGGATCAAGAAAGATTTCTCATAGATGGTGGCATATGAGCTGAGCCTTGAAGCACAAGTTCTAAATCTTTTGACCTTAAGTGATAATGGCTATCAGAATTTCCCCAAATTTATAACATCATTAGAAGAGTATCTCTGGTCCAGGATAGAAATATGATACTTTGACCACTAGAACCAGGGTTGTTTGCTTGCTTGCTTGCTTTTTACTATTTGAAGCAAACATTGAAAGACATGGAGAGTCAGAACAACAGAAGACGGTTCTTTTCCAGCCTACTCCCAACAGATCTGCCAATCAAGCAAGATGGAAAAATGTGAATAGAAAATGAATGTTTCATCAAATTGAAAATGTCTTGATTTGATATTTGCATAACATGCTGTCCATTATTTATTTCACAACAATTTGTGTTACTTTTTGCATTAACATAATCATTTCTATGCACTATATTAAATATGACTCATTTTAATGTTCTATCGATATGTCTAACCTCATAATAAATATCTCTGTCTTTGGTCTTTAAATGGTGAACAGTGGTGTTCAGGTCAATGCCATATTAATAGAAGTCAACTTATGTTCATGAATTGTTAATTAATTACTTCATTGTTTTGTGCTTTTCTAACATAATAAGGATTTTTAAAAGAGGCTGCTTTCTCGAAGAAAAACAGAAAAGTTGGAACTTAAGTTTTCTGATATAAAGGAGTTAATAGATTTCCATGCCACCACTATGTTTATTCAGATCACATTCTATGCTCACTACAGCCAAAGAAGTCTCTTTGGTTGGAGGTGAGCCCCAATGAGGTGACGGGGCTGAACTGAGCTATATTGATTTTATGATATGTCCAGATACGTATGATAGTCCAGAAAGTAATGTAAAATTAAAACCAGAGAGTATAGCTGATTGAGGCTATACAAAGATCAAACTGAAAACTACTGTGAAATGCAGCCCCTTGATTAATGAGTGTTCTCTTCCTAGTTTCATTTAAAGTTGATATGGCCATTTCTCTATGCACAAGGGCCCTCCCTCTAATATTTCTATGCACATTGTGAGAAATCACAGCATTTGTAAAGTCCACACAAGCTTCATGTCTGAAACTCAGAACGAGTTAGCCAGCCTGAGGATAACTTTGAAAACAACAGTGTACGGATTACATGAAGAAGAATGCCACGGTGGTCTGGGCAAGCTGCTCATAAATGTCAAATATCCTTCTTCAGGCAGATATTAGCATGTCTATTAGGTCATAAGGGCATAGTTATTTTTTTAGTTACAAATGCTCCTTTTTATTTTTCATCTGTTATACAATTTGAAGTTCAATTTTGTTACTTTTCATAGAAAATCTTATTTGATTTTTTCTTTAGGTCAGAATTGCATTTTCCATTTACGGATAAAGGAGTATTTGCATTGGCTGTCCCATCTCTAAACACTTTTCCCAATGGCATTTTTGCAGGTGGCGTTTAAAGGTTTGCCATAAGCCAACTTTAAGGGGGCATGTATGGGTGTGATGTGGATGGGTGTGCTTGTTGTTATTGTTTTTAATAGCTATAAATCAACATTCACCGATTGAGGAAAATGAAGCAAACTTGTTTCACTGACAACAGCCTATCTAATCTCAGCACATCTGCCTTTTTTCCCTATCACTGCAGAGATGCACAGATGCTTTTTTAATATCCATAAACCAGAATGCTAAATATGAAACCCCCCAAAAATGTATGTTGTTTGCCGTAATTTGGGCGATCACAAATGCTGTCCATTAACATTGTTGTTTTTATCCATTTCTCCATGCAAACTTTTCAAAGCTTATAAATCAGACGACTAAAGGGAAATAAATACAAAGGTATCCTAGTGATCTAACACCCATCCCAAGCTAGCCCCATCTTGTGTCACTGCCTAAGTCATGCAAATTACACTAGAGCTGCCAGTTGACTAAGATTAATGACCCTGCGCCGGCTTCTTTGTTTCTCTCTGCGGCCGTTTAGTGTGAAATACTATCCAAAAACATTATCTATCCTCGATTAATCCCACAAATTTGTTCACACGATGCACATTGTTTAGGGCAATTTACAACAGGAACATACTGAGCACAATTGCATTTAATTACTTGGGTTCTAATTACATTCATTAAAGGCTAATAAAATAAATGAAACAGCTTTAAAAGCTTCTGCAAAACACATGGGTCTTGTCTCCCTCGTGAAACATACAGTAGATGTTTGATGTGAAACACAGATCTGAGCATATATGTGTGCATGTGTTTATAGATATATGGAATATGGATGTGTAGAGGACGCATAGAGTACATTTAAATCACAGAGCAATCAAATGCCAAATGTTGGGCTGATGCATTTACTTAATGGCCGTGGGGGTGAGAAAGATTCCAGGGACCTACAACTACTTTTTTATGTGGTGAGCAGAGAAAGGAAAAATCAGTTGTAAAATTCCATTTTGAGTCTTAATTGTTTCCACCTGCATGGTACAGATGCTCAACCCTTCGTCTTTTATAGTCGGCATCACTGACCGGCAAAAGAAGAATATTAAGTACGCTAAAGCCAGGGTCTTCTTGAGAATATTTCTTTCAGCTTCGATTTGACACTCAATCAAGGCTTCTGGCTTCCTTCTCTTCAGTAATGGATGCAGCACATTTAAAGAACGCGCCAGCTATTCATATTAAAACACATTTTAAGGCACACTGGGCAGTCTGCATTAATTCTCCCCCTACCCCAGCAGTTGAAAAATCACAGTTTTATTAATAACATCACTTCCTAATTCTTACATGCCTATTCTATTTATAGTGTGCTGGAGAGGCAATATGTGGTAAGAATAGACATTGAAGCATTGTCCTGTTCTATGCCTGAGAGCACCCCTATGTAGGTAAAACAAAATGCCTCCTGAAATCAGCCCTTCTATAACTTAGATGCAGCAATGGATGGTTAAAATTGCTTAAAAAAAAAAAAACACTTGATTTAACAAATAATCCTATGAGCACTTTGTAGTCCATACTTCCTAAATTAAAGAAACAAGGGACATTCTATTTTCCAGGATTAAAGTACATGTGCAAAATCAATCAGATCACACCACCACAGGCAAGTGGACAAATGACACCTAAATCTAAATTCATCTCGTTGGCACATCTTATCACAATAACTCTGCTTCTAGAGTGGATTTTCAACAAGATCTAGAAAAAAGAAAATCTAGAATACTTTTGACCATTTGTATAGATGACTGGATTTGCATTTCAACCTGTGGATTTCTCCCCAAAATCTCATGGAAATTTACCCAAAATATACCTTTCCCTTTTTAATTCCCCATAAAAATATTAATGGAATATTTTGAACCATAGTACCCATATAAAAGCTTGGTAGAGATATTTTCTATGACATCTATACCTGTAGTTTCAGTGTTAATCTGATATCTCTGAAATTTAACATAGATGCATTTTTCTGAGAGTATTTTGAAGCTATCCTGGCGAGTTATCTTAAGGAGCAGATAGCTCCTTTTCAAGGTGTCTACCTTTACTTTACCTCCCCTCTTCACCTCTTTCCTCCTATTTCTATAGATTTCAGACATTCTTGGAAAACTCCCATCTCATAACATAGCTGCAGGGGGCACTCACTGTCTTTACCTAATAATTCTAACAGTCCGCTGACATTTTTTTTAAATCTCTTCTTTTTTAGAACACTACAAGCCGAGGACCAACATAAAGGAAGAGCTTTCTGACTCAAATACTTGCTGCTAGAAAG
This sequence comes from Monodelphis domestica, assembly GCF_027887165.1. Taxonomy (NCBI): domain Eukaryota; kingdom Metazoa; phylum Chordata; class Mammalia; order Didelphimorphia; family Didelphidae; genus Monodelphis; species Monodelphis domestica. Next base: position 196,453,069 of record NC_077227.1, read on the forward strand.
CTGTGGTGTATTGAAAATCAGAATGAGAAAGTATAGGACAGAGAGATGAGAAAGCAACCATCATTCTCAGGATCACAAAGCTTTCCTCCATGATGACTTTGTAAATTACACATTAATTTTGTCAGAAAGCAACACAACTCCAAGCTATATAAGAATTAAACTGAAGGCCTGCCGAGTTTATTCTTTGTTGTAATCTATATATGTAATATCACAGTGCCAATAAAGGAAATCTGTAGACAATTTTTTATTAAGGGTCTAACAGCAATGAATGGGATGTGGTTTAAGTTCCATGAAAATGACTTAACCCAAACATATATTCCTCCTCATAAAATAAAGACTCTTATTCAGGAATCAGTTACTTCTCAAGAGATACATGAGAAAGAAGAGAAAAATAAATATAACTAGAAATGTTCTCTCTGGGATAAGCTAGAGAATACATGTGACCAAATAAATTGCTTATTTGGAGAGACAAATTGAAAGTTAGATACTTTGATAGCTGTTAGTCATTAATTGAGCGAGCCACGGATTACCAAGGGCTTGATCCCAGCTCAAAGGAGTATGCCAAAAAGCTAAAAAATATTAGGTCAAAGTAGAAACAATGGGACAGCTAGGTGATGCAATGGGGAGAACACCATGCCTAGAGTGGGGAGGTTCCAAGTTCAAGTGTGACCACAGGCACTTGCTAGCTGTGTGACTGAGCAAGTCACTCAACCCTGTTCACTAAGCCCTTACCCATTCTGTCATAGAGTGTTTCTAAGATAGAAAGTAAGAGTTAAACAAAAAAGTAGGAACACCATTGCCTACAAATGGTCAGCACCAAATTTTCTTTTCATCAGTACAAAATTACCAAGTGGCTTCTCAAACGTTATGCCCTTCTTAGCAAGAAGCTACTGAGGTATGTTACCCTGAGTTACTATAGGTCACAGCTTTGATTATATTACTCCACTACTCAAAAGTATTCAATGGCTCTCCATTGCCTAACAAAATACAAATTACTCAGACTGATATTCAAAGAGATTTACAATGTATCCCTCCCACCCTACCTTTCTAACTTTAGTAACTACTTCTTCCTTGAACGTTCTCTATTCTTTAGCCAAATATGCCCAATATTTTTTATATACTATTTCTTAACCTGGAATTTCTACTCCTTCCTTCTCTGTGTCTCCACATCTTCCACGATCTCCTTCCTGAATCTTGACTACCACTGGAAGTACATGGCACAAAGTAAGTTCTTATTAAAGGTTTACTGATTGATTGACTTCTTTCAACCTTCCCTGAACTTTGTTTCTGCCTCTCTTATAACACGTACCACAGTCCTTCTTTTTTGTATTATTGTATGTGTCTTATCTCTATACCAGATTGTAAGCTTCTTGAGGTCAGTGATCGAGTCTTATTCATCTTTATTTCTTTCATCATGATTTGTACATAATAATTACTTGATTTTTTGTTGAATGCATAGAAGACACTCCAATCATGAAATAGTAAACCTCATCCTATTTTAAAATTTGTTTTCTTTCTGAGCTCTAGGTACTTCTATATATTAAAATATCTCATTTTGTACTTTTTGATAAGTTGATTTACAATTAATCTCGTCATTCTGTGTCATTTGATCTTTCCACTTAGTGTGTAAGTTTCTAGTTAACATAATCAATAGAAAGTCAAACTTGGCATTAAGAAGACATGAGTTCAAATCTAAACTCATAATGCTTTCTGTGTGACCCTGAGTAAGTCACTTATCCTCAATTTCCTCATATATACAAATAAGGGGAATAATAGCATCTTCTCATACGGTTATTGCAAGGATCAGATGAGATAATATATATAAAGCACTTTACAAAGGTTAGATATTTCTAAACATTCGCTCTTACTGTCATTACCCACTTTACCCTACACACATATTCACATTGCATGATACAATTCTCAAATGCCACTGCCAAATTCATGGAAGAATAAATATCCAAGTAAATTATTATCCCTTTTTCATGCATGGTAAAATACCTGATGTCTGCCACATACTAAGTATAGACTTCTTCAACACTTCAAAAGATCTGTGATTCATTAGCATGGGCCCTCCCTTCATGGACGCAGAGCAAAATTTCTATAAAAAGGGCATTGAAAAGCTGCTGTGGCCAAAAGAGCTCATTACCTGGTAAGTGGAAAGTTACCCAATACTCTTTTGATGAATTTCTCTAAATTTCTCTAGGTTCGGGATTAAGCTAGTCTTTGGATAGCACTCATATCTATGTCATTGGAACTCTAATGGAAGGCTTACCTGTGATTTAGTGGAATGAGTGTGAGGTTTGGAATCAAAGGATTTAGGATTAAAGTCTAGCAACTACTCTTCCTATTCCTTAGGACCAGTTCATTATCTCTTCTCCAAATTTTATCAGTTTCAGATCCCATTCTTCTCAGATAGGATCCTCATCTTCAGAGAGTCTGCCTGCTATCTCTAAATGGCAGACTCCTTCTAGATTTTATTCCCTTCTTCCTTTATAGAAACTCTTCCCATTTTTCCCTCTGTCTCCACCTTCAAAACTCATCTCCAGAAGTCCTCTTCTGAATAATCCCAACTCACCATGATAATTCTAAACCATATCCCATCAGGACTTATTTCCAAGACAGCTACAATGATGTAAAAATTAGTATGTCTTTAATTATTTTCAGATGTCTATATAGTGTGTTTAGAATTAGAAGGGTGAGCTCCTTAAGGACCATCCATAACTCCCTTCAAGCCTCAGTTCAGATGCCACCTCCTTGCCTAAAGCTTGTCCTGATTTCTCCAGTTATTAATGCTCTCTTCCAAATTACTTTAATCAAAACCTCATACTGATTTTTCTGGGCATGTTTTATTTCTCCCCAATAGATTGTAAGCTCCTTGAGGGCAGGGAATATTTCAATTTTGACCCTACAACTGTTTTGCATAGTAGGTGTTTAATAAACACTTGTTGAATGGTGAGTTCCTATTATTTTTATGTATATAATATACCGAGGAGTCAGAGCATAAGGGTGAACTCAGAGAAGGTATTTGGCACATGTTTTTGAAAGACAACATTGCCTAAATTATCTGATTGATTAACCCTGCATTAAAATGTGTAGCTCTAGCCTGCTTGGTACAGTGGAATTTCTCTTCCGATCTCTGCCTTTCATTTGACAGGAAGTGACCATTTTCTATAGCATCTTTGAAAAGTCGTTTGAGGAAAGAAAGTTCTATCACATTGTATATGAACGCGCAGAAATGTGAGAACATCAACATACTGGATTTGTAATGCAACTTCTATGTTCCACTTCCATTTTAGGACTGAATCATAGGCCCTTTCCATCCGTTTTAAATTTGTTCCACATAGCACTAAAGGGCTGTAGAACAATTGCCAGTATGTTTAATGAGCTCTGGATTAGCAGTTTCATGTTTTAAGCATCCGGCATTCTTCCTACTCCCAGCGATTGAAGGACCAGGGTGTTCTTGGCGACATGAACAGCCAGAGATGTGATAGGCAGCAGAAATGGTCTTTAACAAGAGTGTGAGTTGATGGAATTCTTTGCCCAGTAAAAAAGTCGACCTTTTCTGCAACATTTCTGCACGAAAAGATATTCTCTTTTTTCTTGAAGATTAAGCTGCAGGGTTGGGGATTTTTCTGTGTCTGAATCCAGACTTGCTTCCTTACATATCTAAGAAGAGATATTCCTTACCATTATTAATAGCTATACTCAAAACTCTACATGAGAGGGGAGAAGGGCTAATAAAAACAAGCAGATCCATCCCAACAATACCAATATATTTTCATGGAATTCAGCTAGTCCCCCTTCTTGTTCACCCCTCAGAAGTGAAATGGAGACATTCCATACAAGCATCAGAGAAATATATAACTACAAGCTGAGAGCCAATGACCTCAATCCTCAGCAGCCCCTTGACCCTCATTACTGCAGCAGTTGGTGTAGGGAAGGATTAAAGAGGGCTAGAAATCATTGGGTTAGCATACAAGGGCTCAGAAATTTGACCTTCATTACTTAAAGCACACAGACTCCACTAAAAGCCGGTATACGAGGAGAATTAGAAACAGAAACAAGAAAGGTCAGGTGGAGTGCAGATGCACTAACGAAGATGAGGTGGATACGGTAACCAAAAACAATGAGTAACCCCACAAAGGTTCATCTTTTTCCCCTATAGGAAGCAGCTGACACCACAGGGAGATCTTTCTGGCTTTCGCCATTGACCAAAAATGTCTAAGGGCTACAGGACAAGCAGTAAGATCCCTGGGCCATCTATGGCTCCACTTAAATAGGAGTGCCTTTTGCATATTAGAGACAGAGATGGAAGGTTATGTAGCCAGAGGGCTTCCTAATGAAATGGAATCTGATTCTGACTCCCCCTATATTTGATACCTTTTATTATCATTATCTATGAATTACCGCCATTTAAGGTGAAATAGAAGAAGATACTCTGGAAACACTGACAAACAAAAATGCTTTTACAATTTAAAAACTTGTAGCAAGGGTTGACTTTTGTGAGAAGGCAAAGTAACAGGCGAGGGGCAGATGCTGTAAAGACCATGACCATGGCAACGGCAGCAAAAGGGGTGGGAACTTAAAAGCATTTCAAAAACATACACTAAAGGGTGAATGATTCCCATCTGTCAGCAACAATGGAGCCACATTAGCCATTGTGTTGGAGTCCTCATGTTCATCAGACTGTTAGCTCAAGCTTCTTTGGCAATTCTTCCCTTTTACAGATGAAGAAACTGAGGCCTTTAGCAGAGCTGAATTAAAGTGACTGCTCTCAGAGAGACAAGAAGTCTGACTTAACAATCCACTCTTCAGTATCCCAGAAAATATAAAATGTTGGTAAAGTGAATGAGAAATCGTTTGTAAATGTTACCAATTTTTTTCATCCCAATTTCTTCATAGATTTTACTATAGAAAATTGTTATGGTATCTGGTATACAATAGAGATAGTAGGGGGATTTAAAATGAGGAAAATAGACTGAAATTCCATCATAAAAGAATAGCGAGGTGGCTCACTGGATTGAGAGCCAAGCCTAGAAATGGAAGGTCCTGAGTTAAAATTTGGTTTCAGATACTTTATAGCTAAGTGACCCTGAGCAAGTCACTTAACCCCATTTCCTAGTCCTTGATGATTTTCTGTCTTAGAATAGATTGGGGTTTAAAAGAAAAGAAAAGAAAAGAAAAGAAAAGAAAAGAAAAGAAAAGAAAAGAAAAGAAAAGAAAAGAAAAGAAAAGAAAAGAAAAGAAAAGAAAAGAAAAGAAAAGAAAAGAAAAGAAAAGAAAAGAAAAGAAAGAGAAGAGGAGGGGAGGGGAGGGGAGGGGAGGGGAGGGGAGGGGAGGGGATGGAAGGGAAGGGAAGGGAAGGGGAGGGAAGGGAAGGGAAGGGAAGGGAAGGGAAGGGAAGGGAAGGGAAGGGAAGGGAAGGGAAGGGAAGGGAAGGGTAGGGAAGGGAAGGGAAGGGAAAAAGAAAAGGAAAAGGAAAGGAAAAGAAAAAGGAAGAGAAAGGGAAAGGAAAGGGGAAAAATCACAAAATGTGTGACTTTTAATTTCTTCTTTCTATTTAACTGTATTAAATCTACTCTGGGATGTCTTGTTTTACTCAAATTATCTCATTTCTCTGTTAGTTTAAAAAAAACTACAGAAATAGCCAGTCCACCTTAGAGTTAGGAAGATGTGGGTTCGAGTGCTTCATTTATCAAATACTAGCTATATTATCCAAAGCAAGAAATTTAACCTTTTTGTGAAAACTAGTCTACTCTTCTAAGATATATGAGCTTTCTATTGGCATTGAAGGAGTTTCTATATAAGAATTGCTAACTATGATAAATGAAATCAGAGATCTAGACTGAGAAAGAAGAAAAGAAGGGAGGAGAGACAGGGGGAGGAGAGGAGAGGAGGAAAAAAGGGAATAGAGGCAAGGAAGGGAGACAAGAGGAAGGAAGGAAGAAAAACCACATATTAGATTTATTTATTCACTAATAGAATGTTAATGTGTATTTTAAAGATACTGAAATGTTTTCTGAAGTTCTAGGAATATGTTTATGTACATCACAGAAGAAGGGAACTGAGGATGAGTGGAAAGGATGGGGGCTAAAGGAGGGAAAACATATATTAGATTTATTTATTTATGAATGAATGAAATATTAATGTATATTTGAAGAATCCTAGGAATATGTCTATGTACTTCAGAAAATATTTCAATATTTTCAAAAATATATCTAGACATATTTTCATGAATTCAAACCCAGTCACAGGCACTTACTAGCTGTGCAATCTTGAATAAGTCACTTAGCCCTGTTTATCTCAGTTTGCTCATCTATAAAATGAGCTGGAGAATGAAATGACAAATCACTCCAATATCTTTTGTCAAAGTAACCTCAAATGGGGTCATGAAGAGTCAGATATGACTGAAGTGAATGAACAACAAACATAAAAAACTTGAAGTATAAAAAAAGTTACAAAAAGACATAAGGGATGAGTATAAAAATATGAAGAAAAGGTACCATCAATCAGGTAGGTTGCTCAATGCCAGCTCTAGAGTTGAAAAATCTTGCGTTCAAATGACCTCAAACACTTCCTAGCTATGTAATCCTGGGCAAGTCACTTAACCCCAATTGCCTAGTCCTTACTTGATACTGATTCTGAGATAGAAGGTAAAGGTTTTAAAAAACAACAACATTAAGTGCCTACTATATGCCAGGTGGGGCAGCTAGGCAGCACAGAAGATAGAGCTTTGGGGTTTGAATCAAAAACTCATCTTCCTGACTCCAAATATGGCCTTAGATACTTACTAATTGTGGTGAACTTTTGCAAATCATTTCATCTTATTTGCCTCAGTTTCCACATCTATAAAATAAATTGGAGAAGGAAATGGACGGAGAGTCAGATGTAACTGAACCACAACCAATAATGGGTCAATCATTGTTCTAACAGCTAAGGATACAAAGACAGAAAAGAGATAGTCCTTGCCCTAAAGAAATGCACAAAATAGTGGAGGACACAGCAAACATGCTATAAATGAGAAAGTAGAAATTAAGTACTAGAGAGAACACATTATATTTAAGATGGATTTGGTAAGGATTCCTATAAAAGGTGGGATTTTGACTGGGGCATGAAGAAATCCAGGAAAGCGAAGAAACAGAGATGAATAGAAAGTCCTTTTTAGGCATGGAGGATAGTCAGTGAACACCAGAGATGGAGCACCTTGTTCAAGGAACAGCAAGGAAGCCCATGTTACTGAATTCAAGAAAGTCAGGGAGTGGGATGCAAGAAGATGTGAAAGTTGAGGTGGGGCAGGGTATTTAGAACTTTGAACACCAAAGGATTTTTATTTGATCCTACAGGTGATAGGGAGCAACTGGAATTTATTGAGTTATGGGTGTGTCATGGTGAGACTGGTTTTAGGAAAATTACATTGGTGGCTTAATAGAGGATGAACTGGAGTGGGGAGAGATTTGAGGCAGTCAACTCTATTGCAACCAGCATGCTTTTGCAATAGTTGAGGAGTGGAGTGATGTCTATCTGCATCAGGGTGGTGACGGTATCAGAGGAGAAAGAAGGGGTTATATCTGAGAGATGTTGCAAAGGCAAAATCGACAAGCCTTGGCAACTGAATGGAAATGAGGGTGAAGGGTAGATTGTGAGACAGTGAGGGTGATACCTTGGTCGCAAGCTGGGAGATTGGGAGGATGGTAGTACTCTTCACAGTTATTGGGAAGTTTAGAAGGGGCAAGAGTTTAGAAAGAAAGCTAGTGAGTTCAGTGTTGGTCATGTTGAGTTTAAGAGGTCTACTGGATAAGTAGTCAGGACATTTGAAAAGCATTTGGAAATACTAAATTGGAGCTCCACAGAGATGTTGGAAATGGATAAGGAGACTTGAGAATCATTAGTATAGAGATGATAATTAAATCTTGGAGCTGCTGGCATTATGAAGTAAAATAGCATAAAGGGAGAAGAGAAGAGGACAGAAGCCCAGCCCAGAACCCTGTTAGACATGCATGATTGGGGGCATTTTTACCACAAATACATGTTCACTAACAATTTGACATTCCTTTGGCATAAATCAACTATTTTAGAAATATTCAATTTTTTAAAATATATATAGATGGTGGAGGGAGTACTAGAAGAACTTCTAATTAGATTTTAGTATAAACTTATAGGTTAAATATTTACTTCAAAAGTGTTATTAGGGGGCAGCTAGGTGGCTCAATGGTTTGAGAGCTAGGTCTAGAGATGGGAGATCCTGGGCTCAAATCTAGCCTAAGACAATTCTTGACTGTCTGACCCTGGGCAAGTCATTTCACATTCAATACCTAGTCCCTACCATTTTTCTGCCTTGGAACCAAAAAAAAAAGTTATTAAATAATTTTATTCTGCTTCATCCATAAATTTAAGTTTAGAAGTTTGAGGGATTTTCTTAAAGAGAAGCTACAGTAGGACTATATCCCAAAGAGATAAAAAAAAAATTTAAGGGAAAGGAAAGAACCTATATATGCAAAAATATTTATAGCAGCCTTTTTTTGTGGTAGCAAAGAATTGGAAATTGAGATGATGTCCAACAATTAGGGAATGCCTGAATGATTGGTAGATGATGATGATAGAATACTATTGTACTATAAGAAATGACCAGCAGGATACTTTTAGAAAAAGCTGGAAAGACTTACATGAACTGATGTAAAAAGTGAAGTGAGCAGAACCAGGAGAACATTGTACACAGCAAAAGCAATTTTGTAGGATGATTGACTGTGAATGACAAATATTCTCGGCAAGAAAAAGATCCAAAATAATTCCAAAAGTCTTACAATAAAAATGTTATCCACTTCCAAAGAAAAAAACTGATAGAATCTGAATGTAGATTGACATTATTTTTAATTTTATTTTTTATGTGTTTTCTTTTGGCCTGTGTTTTCTTTCACAATATGACTAGTATGGAAATACGTTTTCCATGACTGCACATGTATAACCTATACCAAACTTCATGCCTTACCAGTGAAGGAGGAGGAGAGGTTAGGAAGAAGATTAGGAATTCAATTTAAAAAAAAACAAACAAATGTTAAAGATTGTTTTTATATTTAATTAGAAAAAAATATTTAAAAAGATAAACTCTACTCTCTGCCAACCAAATCAATTTTTATGTCACGATTAAGCTCAGCTGTCTTCAAATTAAAATACATCTATAACAACAAAACTACCTTTTATTTCTCCATCCAGACTCCTCTGACCCCTACACCTGTGTTAGAGATTTTGATTCTTGAATCATGCTGCATGACTAGGAAATGCTAATTTTGATTGGTGATCTTACCTTTTCAATTGTGAATTTTAATATTTTAAAATATTTTTCCTCTCAGGAAAGTGGCATATAAAACAATAAAAACCATGACTATCTTTCCTTATTTTATAAATATACCTTTGTAAAATTAGTCTTTAAAATGTTCTTTGAAAAGGAACTTGAAATTCAAACTATATAACCATAGACAAAGGAACTCAAAGTTCCCATTCTAGCATTTTTTTTCTGCCTTCCAAAGTATAATCATCTGCATCTGTACTTGTCTACCCATTCTTTATGCTAACATGGGGCTTTTCCAACAATTTGGAAATCCATTCATCTCAAATATAAAGCTGTATACCTGTGATGTACTACTAATGCTAATAGATAAGATCACCCAATTATAAACTTCACTTTACTCTTATTAATGTAGCAAATGAAGTCATGGAAGTGGGTGAGATCTCATTTTGGATAAGACTCCATTTCTTGTTAAATGTTATTATTTCAGAGTTGGTTATATATCATCATTGATATAACAATAACAGATGTCTTATTTGTGGATTCTCTTCCTGTCTGCCTCACAGCAATGATTTTACTACTTGTGAAGGATTACAAAAAATTACTGGAGGATTTATAAGAGGTCTCTGAAGTATTTATCTAGAAGCCAAGTATAATATTGTTTTTCCAAACTTATCAACTAACACAGCTTAATACCAATTCAGGGAAACTGTATGCTTCTTTACTTTGTTGAACTGGGTAATTACTAAATCAGTATTCTTTTTTTTTTTCTTAGCAAAAGCTGCAGTCATAACAAAGACAGATTGTGGAAGAGACAAAGTCCAGTTTACAACCTCTAGAGAAGGCTACACAATTTTATTCTTGGGGGAAACTCAAACAATGTTTTGGATGGAGGGGCTACAACTAGAATATAGTAAGCGTTAGCCACCAAAATCAATTCTGAATCCACTCTGGATTTTTTTTTTACCAAAAAAAAATATCAAGGAGTATTTTGAATTTGTTTCAGGTAGCTTTTAAAAGTTCCATTCTTATTAATATATGATATTGAAAAGGAATCGCTTGGCAAGGGGACCAGAGGGATAACCTGAGAGGCAGAAAGACTGGGGTTCAAGTCACACCTTTGACACATACTCCTTACATGACCCTGAACAAATCATTTCATCTTTAAATGACCCAGGCAACTCTGACTGTAAGTTATAGAGCATGCACTGGGGCAGCTAGGTGACACAGTAGATAAAGAAAAGCCAGGCCTGGAGTTCACAGGACCTGGGTTTAAATCTAGCCTCAGATACTTCCTGGAGGTGTGACCCTGGGCAAGTCACTTTACCTTATTTGCCTACCCCTTGCCCTTCTATTTTAGAGTTATTACTAAGACAGGCAGTAAAGATCGGTTAAAAAACAGAATATCTTAAAGTGTTATATGTTATATAAAGTATTAAATTATATATATATATATATATATGTATGTATGTATGTATGTATTAAGAGATAATAGAGAGGGAAGCTAGCTGATTAAAAGCCAAGCCTGGAGACAAGAGTTTCTGGGTTCAAATGTGACCTCAGACACTTCCTTGCTATGTAACCCTGGGCAAGTCACTTAACTCCCACTGCCTAGCCCTTACCACTCTTCTACTTTGGAACTGATACATAGTATTGATTCTAAGATGGAAAGTAAAGGTTTAAAAAAGGGAGAGAGATAACAGAGGCAATAGAAACAATAGAAATAACACACAATAAAAATTATTTTCTATCAGTAATATATACATTGTGTTGTGTATATATAATGTACAATAATTATCTAATATATGTTATGGTTATTATCATCATTAATAATATTATCAATTAATCTGTGATCAAACCATATTACATTTTATTGAATAGTGGAAAGAGCCTTGAACTTATAATATTGAAACCTAGATTCAGATTCTGGCTCCAATACTTACTAGATAAGTGACCAGGGGTAAGTCATTTAATGCCTATCCCCCTCAGTTTCCTAACTGGGAAATTGGAACTCAGAAAATGTTCATTATTTCAACAGACCACTGTCTAAAAAGCTCTTTTACATTTGCATGATGCCTTATTTATTTTCCTTGCTATTTTTTTAAATAAAAGATAACTGACAAAATTCTCTTTTAGAAATGAGAATCATGTCTGAAAATACACTATTGCCAACGTGACTCCATATCTACATTGACCAAAATTAGCTCAGGATCTTTTTTCTAGCTCCTATGCAGTTGTAGTTCCACCTACACTTAGTTCTCTGTCTTCATCAATGACATATAGATACCACAATATTGTTCAGCTCAACAAGTGAGCTAACCAGGACCCACATATGCTGCATCTTCTTTCCCGTTACATACTTGGCAATAGCATATGCTTCTCAAATGAATCAACACAGAGAGCAGCAAGAATGCAGATTAGTGTAAACATATTTTATGCCTGCATTTTTCTGTTCACCCTAAGGTCAATAATGAGGTAAGTGGAAGGCATAAAGAGATTGTAACATTACAAATTAAGGATTTTGCAAAGACATTTCATCTCCCATTTCTGTGCCTTTGTACTGACTGTTCCCATCCCTGGAATGCTCTACTTCTTCTCTCTCCCCTCCAATGTCTCTCAGAATCCTTAGTTTCCTTCAAGACTCAAGCCAAACATTGCCTTATGCAAGAATCCTTTGCCAGCCATTCAAGCTGCTGTCTATGCATCTTATTAATACAGATAGATGGTGCATAGAGTGCTGGGTTGAGACTCAGGAAAACCTGAATTCGAAACCACCCTCACTTATTAGCTGCGTCTCCCTGGGCAAGTCACTTTAAAAAAAAAAAACCTATATGGCTCAGTTTCCCCATCTGTACAATGAGCCTAGAAAAGGAAATGGCAATCCATGCTGATATTTTTGCCAAGAAATCCAAAATAGGGTTATGTAAAGTTAGAAATAACTCAATGATGATGGATTTTATCTTCCTTCAAATGTGATTTTCTTGAGAACATTGACAATGGTTTTTTGTTTTAGTTTGTCCCTTTCGTTAGACAATGCCTGGCATGCAGGAAGCATTTATTAATCACTCATTGATTTACTGACTTATTGAGATGCAGTATAACAGATCTCATAAGATGAATATAAGACTGAAAAAAAGAGAGGCTAGTCACATAGCAAGAGCAAAGTATCATCCATATGATGTCAAAAGAACGCAGGGCTCTGTGACAGATTTATGATAGTACATGAACAAGAGTACTACAAGTATAGTGAGGTTGTGACCTATGCTGTTGTAAAGAATATCCACTCTGGTCAATTCAGAGAATCATTAAAGTATCAAATATTTTAATTAGCATTTGAAAAGCCTTTATTATGCTTCACTCTACTCTATATTTACTATGGACTCTTGGTGCTATGTTATTGGACCTATTAAAGAAATATAAGCTTTGTTCCTGTTTTAAAGGCACTTACAGTTTCACAAGAAAGTCAAAGCAACAAATATAGAACAGATATGATCAATCAAAAAATATTTATTAAGCACCTACTATGTGCTAGGCACTATTGCTAATCACTGGGGATAAAAAAAAAAGCAAAGGGCAGTCCCTATTCTTAAAGAGGTGCAATGTAATGGGGAAAACAACATGCAAACATATATATATATATATATATATATATATATATATATATATATATATATATATATATATATATAGGGCCAGCTGGGTAGCTGGGTGGACAGAGCCAGGCCTAGCGATGGGAGGTCCTAGGTTCAAATGTGGCCTCAGACATTTCCTAGCTGTGTGACCCTGGGCAAGTCACTTAATCCCCATTGTCTAGCCTTTACCACTCTTTTGTCTTGGAACCAATACACAGTATTGATTCCAAGATGGAAGGTAAGGCTTTAAAATATATATTTTAATATATGTAGCAAGCTACATAATAAGTAGAAAATAATTAACAGAGGAAAGCACTTTCATTAAGAGGGGCTGAAAAGGGCTCCTATAGAAAGTGAGATTTTATTTGGGGCTTAAAGGAAGCCAGAAGGGTCATAGGAGACAGAAAGAATGCCCAGAGCTCAAATATGGAATGTCTTGTTTGTGGAACAGCCTGGAGGCCAGTGTCACAGGCTTGTAGAATACGTATCAAGGAGTAAGATAGAAGATGATTGGAAAGGAAAACAGAAACTGAAGAAGAAGGACTAAAGTATAAAGTAAAAAACTGAATGCCAAATAGAGCATTTTGTATTTGCTTCAAGAGTTAAGAGAAAGCTACTGGAGTAGCTAATGAGCACAGAATGTGATATGATCAGACTTATGTTTTAGGAAAATCACTCTAGTGGCTAAGTGGAGACCATTCTCCATTTATTTTGGAAATAATGCAAGATACCATATAATTAAGTATCCAGATGACAAATAATAATGGAGGAGAAAGCAATGTTATCAAAATATCTGAATTGATCTAGAAATCTTGAATTTATGCAGATTCTTAATTTGTTTAGTATAATAGACAGCTTGGTTTTCAAAAGTCTACATGAAATAACCTATGCAAAATCTCAACAATATGAAAATTTGACCAATGATTCATTTGCTTTGTGTTTCATAGATTTTATGTGATTCCTTCCTTTCTGATAAATGAATTTTAAATATGTCCTTATTTGAGAGGCAGTTTGGTATAGTGGTTAACATATTTGACTTAGAATGAGAGAAAACTTGGGATCAAATCACAACTCTGAACCTTACTAATTAATTGTATGGCCATAGACATCTCTCTTACTTCCTTCTTCAAGTCTTTGTTCTTTTAACTGGAACAAATGTTGGCACAGACTACTTCATAGGGGTTTCATGAAATAACATGCAAAAAATCTTTGTGAAGACAAACACAATGTAAATGTCAATTATTATTGTTTGTAAGATTAAGGGTGAAAACTATGATCTAAGGGCTCCAAATTTTTCATTTTATTAATAGCAATGTTGTATTTTCGAATCAAATAGCTAGTACATTGCTCAGCAGGCACACAAAGAGTAACAGTTATAACAGGAGCCCCCACTACCACCTTTCATGTATTTCACTGAGGATAGAGTCTCATGGAAATGCTTATTGTAGAGTACATAAAGAAAGCACCTTGCTCCCTTGAATTAATAGGAATATATATTCTAATTAATTGACAGCACGGATTGTTGATAGAATGAAGGAATAGATCTCTAGCTCCCTAAGCAAGCACCCTGACACAGCCAAATAAATTGCTGAGACTCTCTCTTTATAAAATATATGATGTAGCTATGCAATAATCATCCTAGGTTTCCTCTTTCCTCCATCTATAATTTTGGATGCAGGTTCCCACCCCCACCTCTGCCACTGTCTTAAATTTATTATGTAGAAAAGCAAAAAAAAATCTGCAGTTGAAAATTAAAACAAAGAACAAAAGCAAAAGTCAGAGGAATTATCATGTATTTGACAATAAATGATATAGGATTATCAACTCTCAATAGCTAATAGTTTTCTTCCTTTTGTGTTTGAAAATAAGACAACATATTGACCATAAATGGGAAACATTTTTTATTTCTTTTTTTTAGGAGTGGTGATGGTACTAATGAAGCCAATCACATTCCTGGGATTTGAACCTGAGTTTTCTGAGACCTGTCCAGCATTTTATCTCTTGCCTCCCACTTTGTGACCAGCACCAACCATTGTTGAAACAGCCAGCTGAGCCCAGTTATACAGGTTTTTTTGGAAGCAGTAAGTAAATTGCCGCTTATAAGGACTGAACATCTGACCTCAACTTCATTAGTAGTAGCCTTTAACTAGCTCAACAACCAACTCAAATAATTTATCTACTTAAAATGTCATGTTTCTGGGAGTCATTTAAAGCTACCTCGGTCAATTTCATGAATCTAGGGCTGGAATGGAACAGGATACATCTTGGACACAGAGCATTTGAAAACTCCTTCCTATTATTTCACCAACCCTCCCCAAGACCCCTATTAAACTTTACAATTTAATTTGTTGTTGACACAATTAAGAGGACCAATGATGAAGCATGCAACCCACCTCCTGAAAAAGAAATGATGGACTCAAGGTATAAAATGAGACATATATTTTCTGACACAGCCAATGTGGGAATTTGTTTTCCTTGACTATTCATATTTACTAGAAGAGATTTGCTTTTCTTTCTTTTTTCAGTTTGGGAGGGGAATAGAAAGTGGAAGAATGAGAGAACTAGTAATAAGGTTGCCCCTCCAAAAAAAAAGAAGAAAAGGGCTATTGAACATTTTTAAAACACTCAGATGAGAACAGAATACCAGAAGGAAACACAGAAATACAAGATGACTTTGAAAGTTACATGTTGAATTTCTTATATATTTAAAAGTAAGCTCAATGTAATGAAGTCATATTATAATAGGATCCACTTCTGTTCTACTCTTCTACAGATATACTCAATTTATTTGATGTTTAAGTGAAGAATAATAATGAAATAAATGTGAAGTTGAGGCTGCAAGTGAAATAATTCTTGTTGGGAAAACATTTCCTGGTATGTTAGAGGCACACATCTTTCTTGCCTTATACCTTTAAAAAATAATAAAATATATAAATGATAGCTTTTAGACCACATTAACATTTTTGGTCAGTTATTAGTTTACATAGCCTATCTTTTCATGTGTATCTGATTATATTGCATCTAAATGATTGATAATATTTAATTAGGAACAGCTGGGCAGCAAAGTGGATAGAGTTCTGTGGCTGGAATCAGAAAGACTAATCTTTGAGTTCAAATTTAGCCTCAGACATTTACTAGCTCTATGACCCTGGGCAAGTCACTTCACTGTTTGCCTCAGTTTCCTCATCTATAAAATGAACTAGAGAAGGCAATGTTAAAGTACTCCAGTATCTTTGCCAAGACAATCCTAAATATGGCCCTCAAGAATAAAATAACTGAAAAACATCTCAACAATAAAAATGTTCAGTTAGATAACTTCTATAAAAATTTCTTAGAAATTGAGGTTTTTATGTGAACTGATACAAAGTGAAGTGAACAGAATTAGAATACTGTACACAGTATTCTATACACAGTATACACATATCCATTCCAAAGCAGAAGAGCAGTAAGGGTTAGGCAACTGGGGCTAAGTAACTTGCCCAGGGTCACACAGCTAGAAAGTATCCAAGTCCTCTCAATTCTAGGCCTAGATCTCTGTCCACTGAGCACCTACCTGCCCTGAATTTGTTTTTCAAATAAAGAAACCAAGGTTAATGAAACAGAGGTTAATGAATTTATCAAAAGTCACACAAAAGTAAATATCAGAGATGGGATTCAAATCAAACTATAGTCTTTTCACTGTTCCATTATTCCAAAGCCCTTCATTTTATAGATGAGGAAATTAAGGTCTAAGAACATTGGTTTGACATTCCTAACGTTCCATAAGAAGTACATGTCCATGGTGGGATTTAAATTTAGATTTTCCTTAGTCAAGTCCAGCACTTTATCCAATATATCAAGCTGCCTCCATAATGTCAGAAAGATATGTATGTATGTATGCATATCAATTTTAAAGAAATTTTTGCAAGGAAAACATTTATTTTTCCTAGTCTGTATCTACCTAATATTTTTCATACTGTAATAGATAATATTGAGTGGGTATAATTGATGGGTAAATGATAACTAATAAATCAGGTAATTATCTCCTTTCTTTTGTCTACCCTCCTCCCTATATACCTTCCTTCTCCCTTTTCCTCCCTCTTCTTCAGCCTTGTAACAGTTAAAATTTAGGGAAACTGAGGCAGGTAGAAATTAGTTTCTCTCTGCAAGGAGTATGATATTTTTAGAGGTTTATTAAAGGTTGAGAATTTAAGAAAAATACAAGTAAGAAAGCACATGTCTAGGCCAGAGAAAGGCCTAGACAACCTCACCTACATCATGAAAGACCCATCTGCTTGCAAGCAGAAACAGGAAAGAAAAGAGGCCCAGAAGCCTTTCCAATCAGGTAAAATACCCCATCTTGATCTCTGTCCAGGTGAGAATTCAGTGATATTACAAAGCATTCTGGAGAAGTGGAGCAAGGACTTCTGGGGATTGAAGTCCTAGATTCAAATCTCCATTTTTACAGCCTCTTCAGCTTCCCTCCCCTCTTCCTTTTGGTTTCTCTAAATCCCTCAGGGTGAGCTATGATGTTTCAGAGGAAATACTCTTTTCTCTTCTTTATCTGAAGTAAGGGGTTTATTTGGGGAAATCAGGAAAGGGTAGAGAGTAGAGGTAAGAGGTTTGGGCCTTCCTTAATTCTATAATTAACCTTAAGTTGGAGGATATTGAGAGAAATGGTTGATAGGTCTAGTATTTCAGTCACTATCACCAACAGAGCAAATCAGAGAGATACTTGGACTATTGTCCTTCTGCCTTCAAAGCCATCAGGCCACCTCCAGCTTGATTATGCCAAATCCCAGAGATAAACCCAGGTTCTTCTTTCCCTGATTCAAAGGCAACCAGCAAGTCAGTCAGGTCCCTGATTCAAAGACAACCACCATCAGCCAAGTCCAGAAATCAGCCACCCTTTGGTTTGACTCTGAACTGCCTTTCCCCGTAACATTCCAAGTCAGAATCTTCATTTGATTGACAGTCAGGTCACCACTCAGCCCTTGCTTCTGTCCTTTTGCATGCCTTATAATTTCTCTCTTCCACAATACCTATAATGGAAGGGAGAAATTATAGAATCTCCTGAAATCCGTTGCAAATCTAGTATATTGTAGACCAAGACTACTAGCTCCAGTAGCATTGACCTACTTGCATATTTTTGAAAAAAAAAATATTAGCCCACAAATTTACTGTTGATCATACTATTCATTTATATTCTTTGTTTGTATACTCTTCACCTATACTTAATTTAAACTCCATAGGAGTATGCAGATAATGAAATAAATTTAGTTAGTATTATTCATTTTTATTACTTTTACAGAAAAGCATCTTTTCGAGCTTGTCAAATTCCAGACAAATGCTTTTCCTAGCACCTTGGACAGAAACCACATCTATGTTTCTACCCAAGTTACCAAAAGCTGAGCAGAGAAAGTGGGATGGAAAACTGGAAGTCATGGTTTAGAAAACAAAACAACCATGAATGCAATATACTGGGAAAGTACAACTCTTCCCTCTGCTGAAGTTGGGGTAGGGCAAGGAAAGCCTTGTGAGAGCTGATCCACAGCATGGGACCCTGGGAATGAGGAATCATAGAAGCTTGTAAAGGGAGGAATAGAGACAGCAGTAAGAACATCTCATTCCTCACCACCAAAAACTATAGCTTCTATTCCCATGGCAGTGCCCCAAGGCATAACCCCTTTCATCCCATATGCTAGTTATACATATGATCCTGTATTTTAACTCTGGGGGATAAAATGGACATCAAAAGCTCTGATGATTAAGGACACACCATATTCATCCTGCACATATTTCTCCTTCCAGGTGGTATATTGCTTCATATACTTAATAATTTTGAGACCCCAAGTAAGTCATTTAACCTTAGTTTCCTCACTCATCTACCTTACAAGGTTGTTATAAAGATCAAATGATATAATGTATGATAAAATTTTGCAAACTTTAAGGTTCTCTATAAATGCTAGATCTTATCACTGTTATTGTTAGTGTAGTTGTTGTCCCAAAGGAATATCTTGAGGATGTAGCATGCTTCCCAAATCTAAATGGAAGGAATCAGGAAAATGAAACAACTTCTTAGACTTGTGATTTCAGACTGGCTGCTACCTCAACAACCTTCTGACTTCTTTGATCCCAACATGGTTTAATAGTCATGCATCTTCCTGTATCCCCTAACCTTATTTCTCACCTTCAATTTTTAACTGGTTTGTATGTTTGTTTCGTACATCCTGATCTTGAATCTGTTCTCATCCCACTTTTACCCTGGAGCTCCCCTTATGACCTCTAGTTATTCTGATCAAGCATTTGTCCAGACTTACTTCACTAGTCCACTTCAATATCCATGCATAGGACATAACTCCCTTGCCCCTTAATTTCTGAATATCTGTTACTAACAATTGATGGCTTGATCTCACCAAATATAGACCCCCATGCATCTGGCTCTGATTTGGCCAGGGCTGAGGAATACAAAAGCATCTGGAAAGCTCAGCCCATTTAAGGGAACTTGGGAAGCAAGGCTTGGAAAAAGTCAAGGCAGTTCTAATGGTGCTGTATATAATTTCTAGCTTGCTGAATAACAAAGTAAATCACATCTCTCCAAATCTAAAGCAAGAGTTTTGTACTGTGCTGCCTCTTGGTCATCAATTAACTTTATTATATTAAGAGTCTTTTTTGAAATTACAAAAAGAGTATCATTTATCCAGTCATGATCACTAGGCAAAAGAGAATAAATAGTTCAGGGAATCTTAAACTGAAGAGGAAAAAAGACACCTGGTGAGTAGTTCTTCATGCTACCTTAATGCCTTGCAAAATTTTTGTATTATGATGCATACAGGAAATGAATTCTGAATGCTATTCAAACAGCAGGAGAGCAGTTTTGACAGTCATATCTGTTGGAAATCTGTACACTCATGTAGGAACTCTATAGTTCTCCTTACAATCTTTTTATTTTCTCAAGACATTTCCATTAATTCTACAATACTTTCCTTTTTTTAAAAAAGGAATTGAAATTGATAAGAATCTTGTTCATTAAGTGCATTTTTAAATGTATTTGTCATTTGGGAGTTTCCCCAGCATAGAAAGTCAAACAGGCCTAAAGGCACAGGTATCTTTGGCCTCAACGGGAAAATTTTCTAAAAATAATAAAGGTTAGGTAAGTGATTTCAGTATGAGTAGGAGGTTACTCTCAAGGGAAAGTTCTTCATTTTGGGAGGCTCCTAAACTCATTCAGGCCACTTGGGTACCAGTTAGCTCATGACAGTGGTAATTTGCTAAATGGTACCCTAGTGACCTGAAAGAATTAATGTTACCAAAGAGACAAAGTTACCTACAGGGAGCAAATTAGACATTGGCAGAAACCATCTGATTATTTTGTAGTTTATATTTATAGAGTAAAAGAGTCAACAAGTATTTACTGAGTCCCCAGAGGGCACGTAGTATTGTAATAGATGCTCAGGGTACCATATTAATGATTAGACACGGTTCCTGCCCTCAAGGAGATTTACAATATAATGGAGGAGACAATAGACTCTACCATCAACATGGTTTGGTACAAATAACTATAGGTATTACAGAAATGTAAATGAGAAGGAAAATAGGGTAGAGAATTTCTCCAGGCAGATTAGGGGAAGAGTAGTGTTAACCAAGGAAAAACATCCTGCAGGAGACTTTGGGATTTATCCTATCAGATTATGGAAAGAGACATGTTAAATTCCTAAAGGAAATGAACTTTTTTAAAGAAAGAGAAAGATAAGACATAACAACCAAGGGGATGGAGAATATTCCAGGCCTTTAAGAAATCCTATATAGAGGTTTTAATGTGAAAATAAACAAGCAAATATATGGAGGCAACAAGAATGCTGGCTTGATTAGAACAAAAGTCATGGGCTGAGTTAGAGTAGAAGAGAGAAGCACTTAGCACAATGTCTAGCCCATAGTAGATGCTATAAAAATGATAGTTATATTATTATCACCCATAAAAGGGGGATCATGAAAGTTTCTACCTCCAGGATTTGTTTGAGAATCAAAGAAGATATCTAAATGCTTTGCAAACCTTAAAGTCTATGTATGAACTTAAATATACATAAATAATGTGCAAAACTACTTTTGATGCCTCTGAAATATTTAATACACCTGGATGTGGCCCCTAAGGCAAACTTTACAAAGAATATCACTTTAATTTTTCTCTAAGAATGGCAGTCAATAATGAGAAATCCCCCTTTATCCACTTACACCAATTCATTTCAGAGTAGTTAACACAATACTAAGATTTCAACATTCCTTCACCTTTCTCAGCTCCAGGTTCATTTTAAATTCCATAGTCTAGAGTAGATCTTATCAAATCCATGATATTGTTAAGAGCACTTCAAGGTCCTTTTTAAAACAAGACTTACAAACACCAACTTACTTTATTGCTTCATTTTCCAACTCTAAAAGGACACAAAGTCTACTAAAGCAATTTACTGTGGCTGTAACCTACAATTTTAACTTACCCTGAGGGGCCATTTCACCTCTTCTTTTACTATTCCTGACCAAATCAATAAGAGGGAGAATCAAGTCAAGATACATGTCATAACTGTATTAAAGGTCAATGAGTTTTAAACAAATTGGGCACAACTCATAAATAATTGACTCACAATTTGTTCTGACCTACTAGTGAAGCACTGTTCACCCCCAACACCTTTAAAGTACAATACAACCAATTGCAAGCACCTGTGGGAACTATAACTGAACAGATGCTTCAGTGCTAGTCAGCTACCAACAAAAATTTTCTTTCGATGACACAGTGGCTTGTATCAGAGTGGAATAATTCAATATGATGTGTACATGTTCTCTCTCTTTTTACTAAAAAAGAGAAGATTCCTTCAATTAGAACTCTTCTCACAAGAACAAAAATCAGAATTTTAGACTTGGCAGGAACCTCCAATGTCCTTTAGTACAGAATCATTAATTTCAGAATTGGAAAGGGATTCAATGGCCACTTGGTCCAGTCCTTCCCTGAACAGAAATCTCCTCTACCATATACCAAGAACAAGTAGTCATAAAGTCTTTAAAAACAATAAAAGCTAGGGTTTGTATAGCAACTAATTATGTGCTGATCACTGAGCTAATATGCTAATTCCAAATTTTACTTCATTTGATCTTCACAATAACCTTAAGAATTAGGTTTTATTATTATCCCCATTTTATAGCCGAGAAACCTAAAACAGACAAAGGTTAAGTGACTTTCCTAAGGTCTCAGAGCTAGTAAGAATATGAGGCTAGATTTGAAATTAAGGAAGAATAATAGCACCTACCTTCCACAGTTGTTGTGAAGATCAGATTAGATGCATTAAAAGTGCTTAGCACAGTCAGCTAAGGAGCTCAGTGGTTAGAGAGCCAGCCCTGGGGATGGGAGGTCCTAGTTTTAAATCTGACCTCACATACCTCATTACTTCTGTTATCCTAGGCAAAATTGCCTCAATTGCCTAGCCCTTACCACTTTTCTATATTGGAAATGACACTTAGTATTGATTCTGCACAGAAATTAAAGGGTTTTTTTTTTTAAGTGCTTAGCATAGTAACTAGAACATTACCAGTACTAAAGAAATACTAGTTATTTCTATTATGATTGTTGTAGGTGAAGGGAATGGAGTCTCTGACCTTGGAAATTTCAAAAAGGTCAGGAGAGTGAGTCACAAGAATCCAGGAGTTGAAATCCAGGCTGCATGTTGCAGGCAGCCTTGCATTGATGATCTAAAGACCAAGAAGTGGCCTTTGGGAGGACCTTTGGGACCTCATTCCAATAGAAACTGAGAAGAGGATTCATCTGGCAGAGATATTGTCTTTGGATATTAATTTAGTGGGACTAATTCTATTTAGGAACTGAGATAAATTCTAAACCCCCTCCAAAGACAGGAGTGATAGTTTTGTTGTTGTATCATTTTTCAATCATGTCCAATTCTTTGGAACTCCATTTGAGGTTTTCTACACAAAGAGATTAGAGTGGTTTGTCATTTTCTTCTCCAGTTCCTTTTACAAATGAGGAAACTGAGGCAAATAGGGTAAAGTGGCTTGACCGGGGTCACAAAGCTAGGAAGTAGCTTTAAACCCAGGAGGGTGAGTCCTTCTGATTCAAGACTCAGCACTCTATCCACTCTGCTAACGACTTGTCTTGGAATGATATATAGGATGAATCTTTCCAAGATTTGGGGGATGGGAGAGGATGTTTGTACATTTGTTCTTGCTATACACTTAAAGCATACCCCTTTGTAAACGCTACCTAATGTCAAGTGGCTAAATAGAATTGGAGTGCTAGTCACTGACCCCCCCCCCAACAATGTGAAAAACACAGATGGTTGGGAGTTCAAGACAATGGCAAGAGGGCAGAGAAACACTCAATCCCTCAGGGTACCCTGAAACTCTGAGAGGATAATCTAGCTGGCCTGAAAAAGTCAGAGTGGACTTGTAATATTAGCAAATGGGTTCTACAAATAGTGTACTAAGATTTTTCAGGAACCCTGAAATTAATTGTTTTACCCACTGAAATGGCCAATAGCTATGAAAAGCATTCCAAAGACTATTAAGGAGATTTTTTCTAACTCTCCTCGACTCAGCTTTAGATTCCTGAATAGGCTTTAAAATTATCTGATACAGGAGTGGCTATGTGTCTTAATGGAACAGTGCTAGACCTAGAGATGGAAGGTCCTGGGTTCAAATTTGTTCTTAGATACTTCCTATGTGACCTTGGGCAAGTCACTTAACACCCATTGCCCAGCCCTTACTTCTCTTCTGCCTTGGAACCGATATTTCTATCAATCTAAGACAGAAGGTAACAGTTTAAAAACAAATAAATGTCCCATATGGAAATCATATAAAGGTTATAAGGAGATTCACATGCTTCCTGGAAGCTTTTAGAGATACCCATAAAGTATCTCTATCAAAAAAGAAAGCTGATCAATACCAAGAGCTATGAATGACCAGTCAGACCACACTGACAGTGGAACCCATAGCACCTGTCTCCTTTTTTAAAAAATGTCTCTTCATTCAGTGAATTCAGATATCAAGGAGTATTTCAGCTACGAAAGAAAACTGGCTTTAAAAAAAATCAATAGTTCAAACTAAATTTAAAATCAAGTTCCAGAGGAGTTTGACAAATGGATTAAAGTAGAACATAAATTTCTTATGTCGCAAAGGCTTTAATCTTTGATGTCAATAACATGGCTAATCATTCCATTATTATAAACGTCAAGTATGGTTTACATGCCATTTTTTAAAAAAAGTAAAAGAACCCCAACAGATGGAATGGAAAACAAAAAAATAGAACTCCACATGAAGCTCCACAGAAAAATCCAAAGGACATCAAATTTCATTCAGAATTCATTTTTAGAACACTTCATCATCTAGTTAGTCAACTAAAAGTGAATGAGCCTCTTAATCATTAACCAGAGAAAATGTGATTATTTGTGTAGTTATATTGTATCTTCCTCTACAAATACTTCCTCCTAAAACATATCAGTTAGCTACAGCACTTTAACAAACACATGGCCTAATAATCTCTTTTCCATCAATTTTCCAATCATATGTGATATTTTAAAAATCATTTTACTGGAACCCATTTTTGTTTTTTCACATTCTCTTATAGGACCTTATTATCACAGAAAGCAGACAATGGCCAAACATTAAACAAATATTTTTGACTTGAAATAATTTCCTTTTCCAAACTTTCGTATTAATTAATATGAAAAATAGCTATTTTTTCATAGTAATAAATGCAGCCAAAGTGAAATATCTATTATATGAAATATGTTTTATCAAGTGAACTTTTTAAAGTAAAGCACAATTGAAATATATCAAAATAAGAGTGCCTCAAGCCTGTGGGGTTTTTTCTCTTTTATTAAACATGAGCAAACTAATCTCTATTAAATTTTCTAAAACTGGTGTCTTTGTGAGTTGAAAGTTTCCACCTGAAGGAAATGTTTATGGCCAACTTATAAATCCCTACCTTTAAAAATTAATTCACATGCATTAAATCAGTGGGAGTTCTCCATTCACAGGGAAAAAAGATCAGACTTCTAGGTGGGTCTCTCAAAGTGTGTTCTGTGGTGACGATTGAAAAATATTACGTTAAATATTCAAATTCTAAATCAAACCAGGAAGGTGAAATATGCCAACTTTATTCAGACAGAGAAAATATAACAATGGTGAAAAAAGCAAAGGTAATTTACATTTCTATACTAGCTTCCTTCTAAAAATACCAATTTGGTTTGCAAGCATTAAGTATGGCTGATTACCTTCCCAATGAAGAAGGTAAGTGTTATTGGCCTCAAAGGGACAATAGGTATTTAATTGGGTAAACTGAGTCAAGGAGCAATTAAACAATGTTTTAACTCCACAGAGTAGTTTAAGGGAATAGGACTAAAAGTTTTATTTATATAATATCTTAATCCACAGACAATAATCATCTTCATAGAGTCTATGTGCCTCAGTGAATGAAGCAGCTAGGTGGCAAAGTGGATAGAATGCTGAGCTGGAGTTCAGAAGGTATGAGCTTAAATCCTACCTCAGACAATTACTAGCTGGATGATCTTGGGCAAGTGATCTAAGTACTGATTCCCTCAATTACTTCATTTGTAAAATGGGGATAATAATGATTTCTGCCTCCCAAGGTTATGGGGGGGGGGGGTGGCCTGGAAGGTAGATGCTATGTAGAGACTAATTTGGATTGTTTTTAATTTATCTGATTTCTTTGTAACTTCTAAGTCTTACTAGCTTGTTTCCTATGGCCTTAAAAATTGTCACTTGATTCTTCTATCTCTGCTAACTGTCATCCTGTATCTGTTCTGCATTTTGTGGCTAAATTTCTTGAAAAGACTAAATACAGTTAGTGCTTCCATTTTCTCTCCTCTCATTCTTTTCTTAATCCTTTATAATCCAACCTCTGATATCATCATTCCACAAAAACTGCCTTCTCCAAAGTTATCAATTATCTTTTAATTGACAAATCCAATGGCCTTTCCTTAATACTCCTTCTCTTGGAACTTTCTGAATCCTTTGACACAATTAATCACCTTTTTTTTCTTGATGCTCTTCTCTCTGGGTTTTCTGGACACCACTCTCTTCTAGTTCTCTTCCTACCTATTTTACTGCTCCTTCTTAATCTTCTTTTCTGATCTCATTCCATATTCAAAGGAGAATATTTTCTCTCTACATTTCTGCTTACTGCTGTCCATGAGTCTTAGATAAAATTGCCTTCTATAGGAGACCTTTCCCAAACCCTTTTAATTCTAGTGCCTTCTCTCTTTTCATTATTTCACATTTATCCTGTATACTATTTGTTTGTGCAAATTTGCTTGTTTTCTCCCCCCATTAGATTGTGAGCTCCTTGAGAGCAGTGACTACTTTCTTTTCCTTCTTGTTCATATTCCTAATGCTTAGGACAGAGACTGGCACATTTAGTAGTACTTAATAAATAAATATTTATTGAAAAAAGAGTCAAAAAAAAGATCTCTACAGCAGGAGGTTTGAAAATGATGGTTCCCTTTCCTGACAGACGCAAATGTATTTTGTGAAATTCTTTAATTATAGTTTGAATCTTCTAGCCCTTTTTCTATGGAAAGGAATTAATGATCCAAGCTCAAAAGGATAGATATCAAATTAATTAATTAGAATTGTATTTGTATTTATATTTTGAGAAATAGCCATTTAAAAGTACAAGAAATCTTTTTTGGTGAAAATTATTGTAGAGAGAGATAGCATAGTATAGTGGATAGAACAATGGGTTTAGATTCATGAAGACTTGGGGTCCAGTCTCCTGTGAATAAACATGAGAAAGTCTTTTAAACTCTCTATATATTTCCTGGTCTATAAAATGAAGACTAGCTTTTGTAAAACCTAATATCCCTTTTGGATCAAAGTCTTTGATAATAAGAATGAAAGGTTCAGGTTATATTTTGAGGTATTTCCTTTTGCTACATTTCTTTGATTCCTGGGAAAATTATACATATCTTCTAGATACACCAAAAGACTGGCACCAACTTCAAACACCACTTTTTTTTCCTCTTATTGAATTTGATTTTTTTTAATTACACATACATTCTTCTCCACCCCAGAATGATGACCAGGACTCCTGTGCCCCTGCCACAGCCTCACTTAATTTCGTCTGAGAAATGCACCAGGATCCTGAATCCAGGGTCTCTAACAGTCCTCTGTAATTTCTTTCTGACCAGTTGTCCAATTCCTTACTATAGGCTGAGAGCTTCCAACGTTGCTGCTATGACTCTTGTAGATGCCTCCCAAGCCTATTGCTGTTAGGAAGGGCCAGTGCTGGGCTTGGGGCCCACCATCACTCCAGTGGAATATATCTTTCCTCCAAACCCCCTAGGGAAATTGTTTGACTCCCAACAATTTTGTCTATAATAATTTATTTTGGTGCAACCACTCTATTTTGGAACCCTTTTACTGTAAGTGGACATGATGAAGAAAAATGAGGAACCCATCTAGGTAGTTGCTTTTTTGCTGGCCATGTTACTACTTTGAAGGACTACTTTCTTCCCATAGGAATAAATGATTGGGTGAGAAATCTTTCCAATTGATGAAAACTTCCATTGCATTTTTGTTTGTGTTGAAATTCAATGAAAACCAATAGCTCTGAATTCCAGGCCTGCCTCACTCACCTATAAACTGTGTCCCTTCCATAGATCAATGAATCTCTTTTTAGTTCATTTTTCTCATCTGTAAAGTGACTGTGACCCACTTTATAAAAATGTGATTACCTTTTAGAAATAAAATATTTATTTATGAAACCATCAGAAAAAGTGGAAGTAAGGCATATAAACAAAAAAAAAAGACATATAGACAATAGGCACTCATAAACTAACAAACTATCTTATTAATATTTATTTAATAAATTTATTTACTTATATTTATCTCAACCTCCAAAGATATTTATTAAGTACATAACTCAATACTTATTAAGATCTGTGGTTTTATAAATTTAGGCTATTTCTTCCATTGGCAGAGGTTGAGACCCATTCAGGCATATAGGAAACTATTTCATGAGTTGATGTGACTAAAATTATTCATCATTTGTTGGTCAAATGTCTCTGGTAACAAGTCTCTCTAGTTAAAACTCAAGTAATAAACATGCAATTTGATGCTAGTCCTAGACTCAAAATATGACAGTTCTTGGTTCTAGGACATAGTCAGACTATTTTTAAAATATAAAAATCTTAGTTTGAGAGCCATTTAAAAAAAGGCAGTAGACAATATTTGGCCCTTGGGCCATAGTTTGCCAATTCTTGTTCAAATATTTTCCACTACAGTATCTTCTGCCAGAGTTTATGCACCACTGTCATGGGTCTCAAGTAGCTCAAAGCCACTTTCATGACAATACATCAAAGTAGGAGTTGGTGGTTGGGGGTGCATGACACTGAACAATAATTGCATAGATGATAGTCCATAATCTCTAGAAGATTATTACATATGAGAGATAAAATTAATGAGGAAATTGGAGATTGATGGGAGGAATCACAAAGGATACATGGGAAAGGATTGTGATTTGTAACTTTGGAAGGAATACCAACAGATGATATCATGTGTCCATTGAAGCTTCAAAGATTAGTTTGAGCTTGCCTATGCAAGAAAGTCTCTAAACAATTAATTAGCTTAGCACACACTAGTTACTCCATTTCTTAACTATTATCATAAGGAAAAAATTCTTTTGAGTTTTATTCATCAGAAGTACATAATTTTAAAAAATGTTTAGCAACAAAAAGTAAATCATCCAGAAAATCAAGAGGTGGATTTTACTTGAAGATCAAACTGTGAAAAAGTTCTCTGACACAGCAACATTCTAAAATTATTTCACTGAGAGCAATCCTTAAGGTCCTAAGTGACCTTAGAGCGACCTCTTAGACATTGGTTTTCTTAAACTTGTTTCAGATACTCTTTTTTTCTTTAAGTACTCTCCCCTGAGAATTTTATCTATTTCTAGGATTTTAATTACTGTCTGTATTCATATGAATCCCAAATCTATATATTCATCTCCTCAGAGCTCCAATCCTCTATTTCCAACTGGCCCCTAAATGTTTATACCTGAATATCCTCTCAAATTTTGTGATGTTTAAAATATGAAACACTTTCCATTCAAAAACCATCCCATTCTCTAATTTCTCTACTGAGAATACTACAACACTCCTATAGTCTATTAGGCATGTAAATTTGGGAACATCTTTGGTACTTTTAAGGAACTTGGTCACCACATTCAAATCTATAGTCAAGTCCTTTTGCTTCTTCCTCTATGATATTTCTTACCTCTAGTACCTCTTTTCCATTCCCATTGCAACTACCCTAATGGCAGATGTAAACTCTTGTCATTGAGACAATTATAACAGCCTTTTTGCAAGCAACAGATTACAGAGTTTTGTTTTCTTATCTGATCTGTCACTTTCTTTTTAAATTTGAATTGTTAATATATTCACATTTCAAATTGTGAAAATTAGGTCAAAAAGTCTTCTAATCAAGTCTCCCAGAATTCAGTGTAGTCCCTAGAATCCAAGCTACATATACATATGCTTAAGCAATCTACATTTTGAGCAGCTACGTGGCACAGTGGATAAAATCAGGAAGACATCTTCATGAGTATCTGGCCCCAGACATTTTACTAATGTGTGATCCTGGGCAAGTCATTTAACCTTGTTTGCCTCAGTTCCTCGTGTGTAAAATGTAAAATGGCAAACCACTCCAGTACTAAGAAAACCCCAAAATGGAGCCACAAAACTAATCTCATCAATTTTCTCTATTCAAAAGTCATCAATGGCACTCCTTGACTACTCTACAATATATTATTTCCTAACCATAGTATTTAAAGCACTTCACTCTCTAGTTCCAACCTAAATTCTAGATACACATTTAAGTGTGTATACTCTCTCTCTCTCTCTCTCTCTCTCTCTCTCTCTCTCTCTCTCTCTCTCTCTCTCTCTCCCCCCCCCCCCTTTGTGTGTTCTATGTCCAGGTCTCAGATAAGTAAAATCAAGAGATCACAGATTAAGAATAGAAAGAAACCTTAGGCAACATTGAGTCTGACCCCCTTGTTTTACAGATAAGGAAACTGATTCTCAGAGAGGTTAAATGAATTGCTCAAAGTCATATAAGTAGTAATTGTCAGAATAAGGATTTCTACCAGGTCCTCTGATTCCAAGTATTACACACTTTCCTTTATATCATGCGGCCTCTATTCTCTCTGGGACATTTCCAGAAATATGTCAGAGCAAGTGGTCATAAAAAGCTCAGCTCCATTATATTTTCACCAAATAACAAATGCATACAATAAAAACAAAAGAACAATAACATGAAAGCAGATGAAAAGAAGGAAATTCTTACAGACAACTCAATGTTTGAAGATGTAAATAAATTAAAAAGAAGTCTTATTGCAAAAAATAAATGCTGAAGTGCAAAAAAAGTGGGGAAATCTCCAC
Organism: Monodelphis domestica; assembly: GCF_027887165.1. Taxonomy (NCBI): domain Eukaryota; kingdom Metazoa; phylum Chordata; class Mammalia; order Didelphimorphia; family Didelphidae; genus Monodelphis; species Monodelphis domestica. Next base: position 196,483,419 of record NC_077227.1, read on the forward strand.
AAAAACAACATAAAAAACCAGTAACTACATCTCTATATTAAATTATTGCTATAACAAAACTTCTACAATAGTTTAAAATCATAATAAGATGATGATGAAGGAAAATCTGGTACCTATAAAACAAAATAAAATCATTCATGGAAGAATTCAAGATGAAAAAATATACTTTTCTTGCAAAACTAGACAACCTTAAGAAATCAAAACAAGAGATCTAAAAGAGAGAGAACTCTGTAAATCTGGAAATTACTATTTACCAAAAGAAATCATTTTTAAAAAATTTACCAAGGCAAAAGGGTAAGTAAAAATTTATTGAATTCAGAGGTCATATGCAGAGATAAATACTAAGTGTAAATCATAAATCATGAGTACTAGTAGTATGAGTGTCCAAAACAGAAGCATTTGTAGACAAGAGGAAACAACTAATGTAAAAATGAGTATCAATTAAATTGCATAATACTATTCAACTAAGATAAAATTGAAAGAAAATATGAGATTATGATATTTTTAAAAGCAAAAAAAAATATTGGCCTATATCTTAATATTACCTATCCTAGCATATTGAATCATAAAAAAATATTTTTTCAAGAACATCATAAATTTGTATTTAAGGGGGGAAAACAGAAATGGGGAGGTCATTTAAGGTTCAAATTGATCAAACAGCAAAAATTTTAAACAACATAATCTAAAATTATATGTGAAAAAATTGCTTTATGTTAAACAAGGAATAGAATAAGGCTGTAAAAAATAGACAACAACATGCTACCTTTTGCTGATAAAAACTGGATGGGAAGTAATATAGAAAGATATTATGAAGGAAAAACCAAGCATAAAAAATTACAATTCTGTTTGTTTGATTATTAGCTAGATGAATTTGCCATGCAAATTACAATGTGGCATAGAAATTAAAAATCCCAAATTTGCTCTGTGGAGAAAACACATCTAAATCATAAGTATTTGTAAAAATTAAAAGAGGATTGGAAATTATTAGAACTCAGGTAACCCTTAAAAAAGCAGGAATTGTGGTCATGATTTCAGTAAAGTAACAATAAGCAGAAATATCATTAAAAAAGAAAAATCAGGAAAATTACATTACTATTAAAATCACAATATGAATAAAATAACATATCAAAAATATGTTTGCATTTAATAATAGAAGAGCTTCTCAAAGAAAAGTTAACTGGATTTTTAAAAAAACTAGACCATAAGATGCTAATTCTAGATGACATAATGTGTTTAAAGTCAGACAAATCCAACAGAAAGATAAATAAGAAATTATAAACATTTTAAAACTATATTTAATAAATCTATTGAGAATTCTGAGTTAGAATTTCAATTAATATATTTGTGTTTCTCCAGCTTCTATATGAATGGTTTTTTTAAAAGTGAATCAATACTAGAATGCAAAGAACTTATAAACATATAGAGGGAGAGGCAGAAATTTTAAATACATCTTTTATAAATCACAATGTATGAAGCTCATAATTAATAAAAATATGAATAAAACATAGACTTAAATGCACCACTATCACCAACTGCTATCAAATCAACCTAACTGAAGAAGCAAGGCACACTGAGGAAAAGGTAAGAGAAAGCATATACAAGATGTGTCAAGCCATTGGCAAAACTTCAACCACCATATACCCTTATAGCCAAAGACCCTGAGCCTAAGGGGATAGAACCCCTTCCACAATGTGGGGGTTGTGGGCTGGTTCTCTTATCACCAAAAAATCTCTTTAATGTTTTTTGGTCCTCTCTTCATACCAGAGAAGAAATCTGAATTTTTCTCTTTTTTATTTTATGGGGTATTCATAGTACCTTATATATTTTGTGAGTGATTAAAATTTTAAGATATCACTGCATTTTTAGCTTTTGTGTGTCAATTGGCTTTCAAGTTCTGCTTGCCAACTTTAGCTTTTTACTTATTTTAATTTAAAAAAGAAATTGTGTACATTTGTGGTATTAAAAGATAAAATATGCTACTATTTTACAATATTTTCATATAGTTTATGTATTTCTGAGTTTCTCAATTTTTTATGTGTTACGTGGTGGCCTTCCTATGTTATCTAGGACTTCTGTAAAACTCCTAAAAAGTTCCCATTTAATTTCTTGTGACAGTCCACAATATAACAATACCACAATGGGGAAAGTCATGATGTGAAAAGGATACCCGTACTGCAGACCAGTGGATCTACTGATTAGCCTCATCGTCATCATTGAAGGAGGCAGACTTTGCTCAGAAAGCAAACTGTCATAAAACCAATATTGCTATTAACAAATAAGTAAGCCTAAGAGTCCCAGGAGTAGCAGCACCCATTAGACATTAGCCTTGCTTCCAGACTGGGCCTTCTGTGCCCACTGATTGAGATGCTATTTAAGGGATGTATAATAGACAATTGATAATACAGTATTGGAATTCAGTAAAGAGATTAGAAGTTAAATCTGAGAAATATGTAATAACTCTTTTGTGAGACTGGCAGTTTTATATGCATAAAAGTAATCTACAACATATTTTTAGTCTTTATATTAGATACTTATTCAAAATCAATACCTAATTCCCCAATGGAAATTCCTCCAACTCCCTTTATATTTAAATTGAGGTATCTAAAGCTATTTTTGGTCTTTTTTTTCATGTTCAGACATTTATTTTATTAATTACAGTTAATCAGCATTAAGGCAGAATGGTATAGTACAAAGAGCATTGAATTTGGGGTCAGGAAGTCAGGTTCAAATTCATTTTCAGTCACTTATTAGCTTTTTGGTTCAGTAATTTACCCAGCAGTTTGTTCCTCATTTGTAAAAGGGAATAATAGACTTGATGGCCTCTAAGGTCCCTTATAGCTCTAAATGTTTAATAGTAATTTCCAATAGTCTAAATATTCAAATGTTAAATAGTTTTACATCTTTCAAAGTTATTTTATTTTATTTTTAGTAACAACAATGATCTTTAATCACGATAAGGGAATTACAATTTGGGATCATCACATAGCACCAGAATGCAGAACTGCCTCAAAATCTACAAAATTGTTTACAAATATCATCTCATTTGATCCTCACAAAAAGATTCAGGTGGATGTTATTATTGTTTCCATTTTACAAATGAAGAAATTGATGGACCTTTTTTTAACAAAAAGAAAACGACTAAAGGTTAAGTTTGCTCATCACTTATCATTTTATATTGCTTTGAGGGATTTCTTATTTGTTGTGACCAATTAAAATAGAAATTTATGGGGGCTCATATAATATGTCAGAACAAAATTAATAAAGAAAAAATTGAATCTAATTACTCTGTCCCATGCTCTCACTTTTCACTCTTCCTGACCTTTCCTATTGTCATATTTATATTACCTGTTCCCCATGCTTAGAATGTCTTCCCTCCTGTCTTATTATCTGTCTGTAGTTTTCAAGACCACTTCAGAAATCATCTCCTCCTTCCCTCACTCCTTTAAGCAAACACCTCTCCTTCCTCAAATTCCTCATAGCATTTTGCTTTTATATTTCTTCTTTACATTTAATTTTCTCTGTCTTATTTGTGTATACATCCTTTCCCCATAAGGCTGGAAGTTCTGATGAAAGCTGGGCCTGTATTAGATAGGTAAATAGGTAACTGTAATAGATGGATAAGAGAGCGAGAGAAAGGAGAGAGACAGAGACAGAAACAGAGAGGGAGGGAGAGAGGGAGGGACAGATGGATAGACAGACAGACAGACAGACAGACAGACAGACAGACAGACAGACAGACAGACAGATAGATAGATAGATAGATAGATAGATAGATAGATAGATAGATAGATAGATAGATAGATAGCTGGAGAGAGGGAGAGAGAAAATATTTATCAAGGATTTGTCAAATGTCAGGCACTATAGCAAGCACTGAGGATACAAATAGAATTTTAAAAGACAGCCCTTACTTTCAAGGATCTTACATTCTAATGGGGAAAGACAACACAAAAAGTGGAGATAGAAATGGAATACCGAAGCAGATAGTTATGCAAGACTGGGAAAGATGAGCAGAAATCTAGAACATCCTTGTGGGATGTGAATCAGAACATGGCTGAGGTCCCTCCTGAAAAACTGGTATGAATGGCAGTTATTGATCAGGTGATTAGGGCCTCCGGACAGTTACCTCTATGGTGGGAAGGTAGTTGTTGAGGAAGAGGAAAATAAATACTGAAAATGAAGTTAAAAGTGAAGTGGATCATGGCTGGGGGCCCTCCTGATATGTGTCTCCATTGCCTAGCATATGGCCTTGCATATCAAAGGCACTTAAATGTTTATTGATTAGCTGAACTGAATAAATTGGATGCATCATGGCAGCCAGAAATTATGTTTATGGCAGAATGTGTAATTCTTGGCATAGATTCTCTAAGACAAATTAGGTCAGACACCATTTTTTTTGGACAGGATTACTAGACTAGTAAATTAGGGGTATGCCACATGTATAGTGGATCTGAATTTCAGCAAAGCTTTGGCAACAATAATATTGTAATAAGAGCTGACATTTGCACAGATTTTAAGGTTAAGATTTTTATGCACATGAATTCATTTGTTCCTCACAAAAACCTTGTGAGGTAGGTACTATATATATACACACACACACATGCATATATACTGCCATTTTTAAGACAAGTAAACTGAGGTTAAATGATACCATATGTGTAGTAATATCCTTTTGGCAGTATGTGTGGGCTATATGGATCTAAATAGGTGGATTAATAACTAGTTCTTAACAAGACTCAGAGAGGGTTGGATTGATATCAACCTGGGGGAAGGTATCTATAAGGTCTCACAGATACTTGTTCAATATTTTTATCATTAATTTTAATAAAGGTACCAATATCAAGTTATACACAGATTACATCAAGCTGGGAAGTATAACCAGCTGTTGGATAATGATTGGCTCAAGATTTTGAAATACCTCAAAAGGACTGAATGAAAGGCTAAATTTAACATGATATAATATAAAGTTTTGTATTCAACTTAAGAAAATTAACAAGTTTTAAAAATCAATGAAAAGAGTAGAGTGGTAGTCTCTCGGTGACCGAGAATGACAATTGTCTTTGTGCGTTATGGCAGAAAAAAAATATGGTTTAATATCAATTAAGGTTTTTAAATGATCTCAGAGATCCAATAAATAATGTGATATTACTTCTTTAAAATGTCAATTCAACTTGTATTGAATTAATAGATGCAAAGCATCTAGAATAAGGAAATGTAATACACATTTGTTAGATTCATCTGGATTATTTTATTCATTTCTAGATGACATAATTTAAGCAGGACATTGATCATCTGAATTGAATCAGAATTAAGGCCATTTGGATTGTAGGATCATATATTTAGAATTGGGAGTTACCTTAGGAGTCATATAATTCTGGCTAAGTCTCTAGAGATGTGAAATGACTCACTCAGTGTCATTTAGGTAGTAAAGAAACACAGTTTTGAACCCAGGATCCTTGTACTCCAAATATAACATCCTTTCCTCTGCATCACACAAGAAATTAAAAACATAATATATGGAAGGCTCTGGAATATGTAGCCTGAAAAAATAGAAAACAAAGATATTTTGATAGCTAACCAAATATTTAATGAAATGTCATATGGAAAAAAGATTAGATTTATCAGAATTAGTTTTAGTGGCAAAACTAAGGATAATCAGTCAAAGTTCTGGGAAATAGACATAGGGTTAATATTGTTGTTGGGTTTTTTTAACCCATCCATTCTGTCTTAGAACCACTACTAAATAGTGGTTCCAAGGCAGAAGAATGGCAAGGACTAGGCAACTGGGGTCTTGTGACTTGTCTAGGGTCACACAGCTAGGACAAGTCTGATGCCAGATTTGATCCCAGGAGGTCACATCCCTCAGGCCTGGCTCTTTATCCTAAGGGCCACCTAGCACCACAGGTTAAGTTTTTTATGAGAATACACTTGAAATAAAAAGAAGTCCTTTTTGAAAATTGAATGTGCTTCCTTATGAGGTAATATGTTCTTTCAAATAAGGTTTGGAAAATTTACCTATCAATTATATCATAGATTTACCTATCAAATATGTTATAGAGTAAATGCGTAGGTGTTTATGCAGCAAGACTTGATGACTGTGTTCAGCACAACACCTGTGTTATTAAGCTTTATTAATTAATTAATTAAGCAGGTGTTTAATTAGTGTTAGTTGCCTGGCATATTTCTGAGGTCTTTTCCAACTCTGAAGATTCTGCAACTAATATATTTTCCAGAATTACAGAACTCAAAGGATATTAAATCCCAATTGAAATCCCACTTTCTGCAGGAAACCTTTCCCTAACCCCAACTAATTCCAGGATTTTCTTTTGCTTCCTATTTATACTCTAGATAACTTGCTTTGTACATATTTGTTTACATGTTGTCTGCTCCATTAGATTATAAACTACTTGAGGGCAGGGATGCTTTTTTTTTTTTTTAAACCCTTACCTTTTGTTCTAGACTGGATGCTAAGGATGGATTCCCAGGCAGAGGAGCAGTAAAGGGCTAGGCAATTGGGGCTCTGACTTGCTCAGGGTCACCCAGCTAGGAAGTGTCAGATGCCAGGATTGAAAACAGGTCCTCCCCACTCCAAGCTTGGTTCTCCATCCACTGTTCCTCCTGGCTGCCCCATGCAGGGACTGTCTTTTTACTCTTTTTGTATCTTCAGTGATTACCACAACGCCTGGTGTAGAGGAGGTACTTCATAAATGTTTATGGTTTGAATGATTGGTTAACCTAGTCCTACATAATAGAGAGTTTCTTGGAGAAAACTTAGAGGTCATCTAGTTCAAACTCCTCATTTTACAGAAAGAAAAATTGTTGTTTCTAGAGAGTGTCACCAATTTAACCAAAGAAAGAGCTAGAATTTAAACCCATGTCCTGGCTCCAAATCCAGGGCTCTTCCGTGCACCCATTGTTTTCTTCAGAGTCCCAGAGTCTGGAGCAAAGCTTTATATACATAGGAAGAACTTAATAAATATTTGTCAGATTTAAATAAACTCTAGGAACTGGTGGGAAAAAAAATCTGTGTTAAGTTTTGGCTCTTGTTTCTTTCAACGCAACCTAGAGTCAATCAATCAAACAAGCAAGCATTTATTAAGGGAGATTAAGTATTATGGATACTTTGGTGGCTCAATGGATAGAGTATTGGGCCTGGAGTCAGGGAGACCTGAGTTTAAAGCCGGCTCAGACGCTTACTAGCTGGGTAATCCTGGGCAAACCACTTAACTTCTGTTTGCCTTAATCCACTAGAGAAGGAAATGGCAAACCGCTCCTGTATCTTTGCCAAGAAAACCCCATATGGGGTCACAAAGAGTCAGACACAACTGAATAACAACAAAGCTGGGCCCTGTGCTTGGTACTAGTCATTTAAAGAGAGAAATGAAACAGTCTTGAACTGAAGGAAAGTTATATTCTAGATCATACAACATATGCCCATATACATAGGTATAAAATGTATTTAAATTAAATTAATTAAACAATTTAATTAATTTAATTTAAAACATATTTAAATTAAATAAATTTAAATTAGAGTAAATGCAAATAAATCATGAACATTTAGGGAAGCTCTAATTGTACCCCACCATTGATCATTTTATTTTTCTCACCTTCTGAGACAGGCCCTATTGCCTCCTTTGACTACTAACACAACAGTAACATTCTCCCTTTCTATACAGAGAATGGAGAACTCCAGTAAATGCCATTTTATTTTATTTTAACATTTTTTTAACAAGAAGATACTTTACAATCTACCAAGACTGCCAATAAAACAAAAATACCAAAAGAACAATAAGATTCCAGCTTTTTCTTGAAGAAGTCTGGTGAGGAGTTATCTTACCACTTTGTATTATAGTCTGTTCCACTTTTGGTCAGTTCTTTATGGAAGTTTTGTTGTTGTTGTTTTCCTTCACATAAAACTTAAATTTGTATCTTTGAATACTTTATCTATTCTCTTAGTTTTCTTTTTTTCAGAACAAACAGAAAATGTCTAGCTCAAATTCCAAATGAGATTCCTCCAAATTATTGAAGGTAGTTTTCAGGTTGTCTTTCTGTAGTCTTTTTTTTTTTTTTAAATATATTTTATTTGATCATTTCCAAGCATTATTCGTTAAAGACAAAGATCATTTTCTTTTCCTCCCCCCCACCCCCCATAGCCGACGCGTAAGTCCACTGGGCATTAGATGTTTTCTTGATTTGAACTCATTGCTTTGTTGATAGTATTTGCATTAGAGTGTTCATTTAAAGTCTGTCCTCTGTCATGTCCCCTCAACCTCTGTATTCAGGCAGTTGCTTTTTCTCGGTGTTTCCACTCCCATAGTTTATCCTTTGCTTATGAATGGTGTTTTTTTTCTCCTGGATCCCTGAAAGTTGTTCAGGGACATTACACCGCCCCTAATGGAGAAGTCCATTACGTTCGATTATACCACAGTGTATTAGTCTCTGTGTACAATGTTCTCCTGGTTCTGCTCCTCTCGCTCTGCATCACTTCCTGGAGGTTGTTCCAGTCTCCATGGAACTTCTCCACTTTATTATTCCTTTGAGCACAATAGTATTCCATCACCAACATATACCACAATTTGTTCAGCCATTCCCCAATTGATGGGCATCCCCTCGTTTTCCAGTTTTGGGCCACCACAAAGAGCGCAGCTATGAATATTTTTGTACAAGTCTTTGTGTCCATTATCTCTTTGGGGTACAGACCCAGCAGTGCTATGGCTGGGTCAAAGGGTAGATATTCTTTTGTCGCCCTTTGGGCATAGTTCCAAATTGCCCTCCAGAATGGTTGGATCAGTTCACAACTCCACCAGCAATGAATTAATGTCCCTACTTTGCCACATCCCCTCCAGCATTCATTACTTTCCTTTGCTGTTATGTTAGCCAATCTGCTAGGTGTGAGGTGATACCTCAGAGTTGTTTTGATTTGCATCTCTCTGATTATAAGAGATGTAGAACACTTCTTCATGTGCTTGTTAATAGTTTTGATTTCTTTATCTGAGAACTGCCTATCCATTTCCCTTGCCCATTTATCAATTGGAGAATGGCTTGATTTTTTGTACAATTGATTTAGCTCATTATAAATATGAGTAATTAAACCTTTGTCAGAGGTTTCTATGAAGATTTTTTCCCAATTTGTTGTTTCCCTTCTGATTTTAGTTATATTGGTTTTGTTTGTACAAAAGCTTTTTAGTTTGATGTAGTCAAAATTATTTATTTTACATTTTGTGATTCTTTCTATATCTTGCTTGGTTTTAAAGCCTTTCCCCTCCCAAAGGTCTGACATGTATACTATTCTGTGTTTACCCAATTTACTTATGGTTTCCTTCTTTATGTTTAAGTCACTCACCCATTTTGAATTTATCTTGGTGTAGGGTGTGAGGTGTTGATCTATTCCTAGTCTCTCCCACACTGTCTTCCAATTTTCCCAGCAGTTTTTATCGAATAGTGGATTTTTGTCCCATTTCTGTAGTCTTTAATTCAGGCTCAGCCCACTCAGCTCCTTCAAGACACCTTATGGCATGGTCTCAGGCCATCATTTATTCTCATATTATATGTAGATGTAAGTAAAAGGATCATTTGGGGAAACTTGTTTATTCAATGTAAGTAAACATTTGAGTATTCATTATATAAAAGTCTTGACTTTGGAGACAGAAAGATAAAAATGACAATCTCTTCTCTCAAAAAGCTTGCATTCTGGGATGCAATGTATGGAAAGCTAAGCCTGGAATCAGAGGTCCTGGATTCAAATTTGGACTCAGACACTTCTGATCTCTGTAACACTGAGCAAGACACTTTCACCAATTTCCTAGCCCTTACTGTGCTTCTGCCTTAAAACCATTACTTAATGTTGATTCCAAGAGAGCTGGCAACAGTTTAAAAAAAAAAAAGCTTGCAATCTCCTGGAATGTGGAATGCAATCCTACTGAATAGAATTTGCTACCTCTGTGTCAAGTTCTGTTAAAAAAAAAACCTCAGGATTCAGACAAAATTGAAAATCAAAATACTCATTATTGTATATATATGCATATATATATAGCTTTATTTTCAAATATACATATTTACTTCTCTACCCCTCAGTGGACATCTTCTTTGCTTTCCATTACATTAGCTTTATTTTCAAATTTGCATCAACATAATATAATTTAAAAAAAAACATGAATATGAAGAATTTAGAAATGCACAGAAAGAAATGTTAATAAATGCTGAGTGATCAGGAAAACAATATACAGTGACTACAAAAATGTTCAAAAAAAGACCAAAAAACTGAAATTGAATACTGTATCATTTTAGTAATTTAGTTTGACTTTTAAGAAGAATTAAAAATATATCAATCTCCCTTTAATATAAGAGTAGTATACTCAATGTATGATATTGCATATGCATAGGAGATAGTCAATCCAAAAAGTAGATCATTTTGCTGAATTGCTTTTTTTTCTTTCTTTTAAGATATTTCTCATAAAGGATGATCCTCAAGTTAGGAGAGAAGGAAGTGATATATTCAGAAACTAACATGATAAATAATCAAAAGACATTAATAAAAAAAAACAAGAAAATATTTTTTTAAATAAAATGAATAATTTTTATATGAAGCATAAAAATCTCTCCCATGTATATTCACTTAAAAGTGTTTTAATCTATCAAGAGTGTTTTAAGTTAAGTTTTGAAACATGTCTTTCAAAAGCACCAGGGCTACTGATCTCTCATTCACGTATATTTAAAACGTCTAGGTGTTTTTGATGAAAAGTCTTTGCTATCAGGAAAACATTTAGAGTTATTACACAGAATGTCAATGCTTTGCCCCACCTTAAATCCCTTCCATTCCTTTCCTAACTTAAACCTTTTTGTGTGTGTACGAAAGTGAAGTTGAAACCTAAATCTCATTGGCACCATGAGTGGCATGCAGCATGACTATCTCCTGGGCAGTGCAAAACAGTTGCTCCCTGTATCAAGTTCGGTAATGATCTGAGTGTTCAGATATCAACAGTAGCCACAGTAAAAATACTTTCTGGTTCCTGTGTCAATGTGTTGACTGACAGAATGCGTTCATGGCAGGAGGCTCCCTGGCATGATTTCAATCATAGCCATGTGAACGGAATGCACAGGAAAGCTGTCAATCAGTCCTCTGCCTTGTTGGAGTCAGGTCCATTACATCACTCTTAGGAGGCCTAAATTGTTGCACATTGCTGGGATTCTATGAAGGGCCTGTTCTCTTGCCAGTCAAGTAGTGTCTTCTTTCAAGAACCAGCTCATGGGACAAATCACATGAAAAGTCACCTCCTGGCTGTAGATACATTGTTGGAAAAGTCAAGATGATATTAAATGATATATTTTTAAATAATCAGAACTAATGAGTGTATGAATATAGCATTTTCCTGGCCCTGGAACTCTATCAAGGGAGATAGATAGTGGCCTATTCCTTGGTTCTGTTAAATTTAAAATGGGCATAATAATCCCACTTAGAGATAGGATGAGGATAAATGGGCTAACTATAATAGATATTCAGGGTTTCCCCCAAAGAAAATGGCCTGTTGTTATTTTAGTAATCTTTTTACTTGCCCCAACAAGAATCCTTTCTCTGATTCTTCCCATTATTCAAAAATAGGGGAAGGGGAGTAAGTCCTAACTGGCACTTCGCCCATACTTTTGAAAGTCCAACCCAGTGGGATGGCTAAAAAGAGGAATTTTTTTTTAAATGAAGAGACTTAGAACTAATCTCTTTCTGACATGTGAATCCTGTGAATGGTGAAAGAGGTGCCTATTAAGGAAAGATGATTCTCTATCTCACTTTCCTCACCCTAAAAGGAACTTCATATACTTTAGACATAGCTCCCATGTCTTGAATTTATAAATGTGAGAAAACCCACAGCACATGTGCTATATACTTAGCAGAATGGTCTGTGGGGCACAAAAAAAGTGATTGACAACTACAGAAATTACATCTGAGGTTTAGTCCTGCAGGAAAAGGGGATACAAATTGCCTGTAAATTATACACAAGTCTCTGGTGAGCCTGAGGATAAAACTTAGAGGTCTCAGTCTTTCTTTAGTATATATATAGAGGCACACCTCTTGTATTTTGCTGTAAGAACACATGAAGGCCCAGGAGTCTTACTACTAGAAGGGCCAAACTTATCAGTCATCCTTATCAAATATCATGACTATACATGGTTAAATTCCAATTATTTATTTTCTCCTTGAACCAGTAGTGTTCTAAGTGCTTTGCAAAACAGAGGAAGTGTATTGGTCCAGACCAATAATGGTCTAAAGAATATAAAGGAACTGAAGCACTCCAATAAAACATTTTAACTTCAAAGGATCTATAGTATACTTGCCAGTAAGGAACATATACTTCTGACCAAAATGGAAGATGAAAATCAACAAATTTTAATTCCTACAATCTTAGCTTTCAGAACAACCAAATGTGATAGCAGATGAGTTGAGTCATAAACATTGGAATGAGTACTTGGTCTTTGTGTCTACTGGGGAATAGACAAAGCTAGGTCACAGATACAATTATTGTAAAATATTTCTGTGTGTTTTCCAATTTGCTGATTGCAAGCCTCCACACAAATAAAAATGTAATGCCTCTCTGTAATTTTGGAACAGTTCCTTTGAAGTTAAAATGTTTTATTGGAGTGCTTCAGTTCCTTCCCAGGATATTTGATAAGAAAAGTTTGACTGAACAAAGAATTCTTTTAATATGCAGGCCGTTTTTCATTTTATCCCATGTTTTATGCCCATGTTTTTCATTTTATCACACAAAAATTTGCCTTTCGTACTCTAGAGTCAAGTTGTGAAAAATTAATATTGAATTGTAATTCTTTTTATATTAAATTTTCTTAAGCTTTGGGTTTTGAAGGTCAATCAACTTCCAAGAGAAAGTAATTTACTCCCAGGTCTTTATCTCACTTGGCTGGCTTCTGTTGGAGGCAGGATGGAGAACTTTTCCTTGTTTATCTGTGTATAGGAACTCTCTTAGGTAAAATAATTCAGCCATCTCTAGCCACTGTGTTGGACTACAGTGAACCAGCCATGTGACAGAAAAGAAAAGAGTATATTGGAATCCTTAAGACCTACCTCTTCCAGTAAAGTAGCAATAAGGGAGGAGTTGGGGGGTTTCTAAGTGTGCCTCCTCAATAGCTATTTACCAATCAGAGATGTTTTGGAATGTCCAGGGGAGGGATTGAGTGGTGAGGTCACAAGGGGTATACATTGGCCTGCACAAGAGGAATTAACTTTAGTGTTTGATAAACTCAAAGATCCCATCTTTTAAGATAAGAATTCAGTATTTGACAAATCTACTGGGAAAAAATGGAAAATATTGTGGCAAAGATTAGGTTTAAATCAATATCTCACATCCTATATCAATATAAGGTCAAAATGGGTATATGATTTAAACACAAAGAGTGATATTATAAGTAAAATTAGAGAAATGTAGAATAGTTTACCTGTCAGATCCATGGAGAAGGGAAGAATTTATGACCAAAGAAAAGATAGAGAACATTACAAGATGCAAAATAAATATTTTATTATATTAAATTAAAAAGATTTTATACAAACAAAACCAATGCAACCAAAATTAAAAGGGAAGCAACAAGAAAAAGTTTTTAATAACAAATTTCTCTGATAAAGGTCTCATTTCTCAAATATATAAAGAACTAAGTCAAATTTATAAAAATCCAAGTCATTTCCCAGTTGATAAATGGTCAAAAGATATGAACAGGCAGTTTTCAGATGAAGAAACCAAAGCTATGAATAATCATATGAAAAGATATTCCAAATTCCTCTTGATTAAAGAAATGCCAATTAAAACAACTCTGAGTACCACCTCATACCTATCTGATCAGTCAACATGACAGTAAAGAGAAATATTAAATGGAGGGAATGTGGCAAAATTGAGACAACAATGAATTGCTGCTGAAGTTGTAAATTAATCCAACCATTCTGGAGGGTAATTTGGAATTATACCCAAAGGGCCATAAGAGAATGTGTACATTTTGATCCAATAATACCATTATTTTGTATGTATCCCAATAAAAAAATGAGAAAGGACCTGTTTGTACGAAAATATTTATACATGCACTTTTTGTGGTAGGAAAGAATTGGAAACTAAAGGGATGTCCCTCAATTGGGGAATGGCTGAAAAATTGTGGTATATGATGGTGATAGAATATTATTGTGCTATAAGGAATGATGAACAAGATGATTTCAGAAAGAAATGGAAAGACCTATGTGAACCAATACAGAGTGAAATAAGCAGAACCAGAAAAACATTATACACAATAAGGGAAATATTGTGGAACAATCAAATGTGATAGATTTCACTATTGACAGCAACACAACAATCCAGGACAATTCTGAGGGACATATGAAAAAGAATGCTATCCAATTGCAGAGAAAGAACTATTGGAGTAAAAATTCAGATAAAAACATAATTTATCACTTGTTTGGGTGGGGTTATGATTTGGGGTTTTGGTTTTATAAGATTACTCACTTGTAAAAATGAAAAATATGGAAATGTGTTTTGTGTGATAGTACATGTATAACCCAGAAAAAAAATTAAAAAGAGGAATTAACTTTTTTTTGCTCCTTCTCTTTTGCCATGCTATCTTTTGTTGTTTATATATATATTTTTTGCCCTGCTTACTCTCTTGGGAATCTGTTCAGATTGTGGAAGGACTCTAGGCTACTTTAGATTTTCTTGAACAGTCAATAATAAATTAATTTAAAATTTAGAAATATTGCCTCTTAGGAATTTAAATTGTTATAAAGTGGAATAAGTCTAGGCACTCTTTAATGATATTTCTACAAATAAGACTTTCTTGCTCTCCCTAAATTTTCCTTTATCCCAATTCATAATTCAAAAATCCTTCAACTTAATTTCATATTTAAAAATTCCAAGTTCTCCCATTATTCCACTTATTTTTCAGTTTTTGAATTTCCCTTCTAAAGAACTAGTCCCAGTACTACACATGGATTTTCAGGTGTGGTCAGATCAAATAGGGATGCAGAGTAGTTATTATCACCTTTGTTCTAAATCAGTGGTTCTCAACCTTTCTAATGCCATGATCTTGCAATACAGTTCCTCATGTTGCAGTGACCCCAAACCAAAAAATTATTTTGGTGGCTACTTCAAAACTGTAATTTTGCTACAGTTATGATTCAGAATGTAAATACCTGATATGCATTATGCATTCTCATTGCTACAAATCAAACATAATTTAAACATAGTGATTAATCACAAAAACAATATTTAATTATATGTTGAGAAATATTAATCCAGCAGGAGGCAGCCTGAGCTCTGGGGCGGGAGGTAAGTCCTGCCTGGGGAGGGGGTCGGCAGACTCTGCCTTCTTCTTCCTGTCATCTCCCTCCAGCTCAAGCTGAGGCTTCACTTTGTTGGGGTTACTCGGCTCCGTTATCTGCTCCAGGAGTTATCCGCTTTGGGACTCATTCTTAACCCCTCCAGAGCCAGCACCTGGGTGCTCTCTCTGGGTCTCTGTTTGAATCCAGTCTCCAGGCAACAGGGTAAATCCATCGCCCCTCATAGGGGGAGGGCTGCTGATAGGTAACTAATATTAGTACAATGTGCGGGCATCAGGGTCCCCATTCTTTCCGAGATCTTGCTTTAAAGTAGCGCAATTTCTCAGCGGCTAAAGCCTTTGGAAATATGTATTTTCCAATGGCTTTAGGCGACCCCTCTGTTTTGGTCGATTGACCACCGCCGGGATCCCGACCCACAGGTTGAGAACCGCTGTTCTAAATATTATATCTCTATTAATGCAGAGTGGCACTAGTTTTTGTTTTATTTTGTTTTATTTTGGTAGCTACCTTATTCTCTTGTCTCATATTGAGTTCACCTTCAACTAAACTCCCAGATTTTTTTCACATGATTTGCTCTATAGCCATGCTTTCCCTATCTGAATTTCATTTTTTAAAACCAAAGGGCCTAATATTTACTTCTAATATATTTTATCCCAAGAGTATCCTATTTGAATTTCTTTAGATTTTTTTTTTTTATTCCTTAAGAATAGTTATATTCTATAAGGCTATGATTTGTTGTGTATAAATTTTGTTTCTGGTTATTAAAATTCCTCATCTTGTTATTGTATAGATCACTCTTCCAATCATGTCTAATACCTATACCTAGCCCTATCTAGGTATACCTATATAGCCCTATCTAATACCTATACCTAGCTGTATTTTTTTTAACATACAGCTTTTAAATTTTTGATCTGGAGGCAGATGACTTTTTTTTTTATTATAAGTCCTTTGGCATTGTCTCAGATCATTGCTAGAATAACTAAGTCATTCACTATTGATTATTTTTGTCCATCCCTAACCCATCTGCTCCTCTACCATAAAAACTCTTTAATGCCACTTTTATGTGAGATAATTTACCCCATTTTTACCTGTCCCTAACCCCTGCTCCTAGTGAATTCTTCTATCTTCTTTCTTATCCTTTATAAGTTTTTTAGCTATCATCTCATCAGAGAACTCACACTTATTTACTCTTTCTATATATACTGCTTCTGCCTGCTCTAATAACGATAAAGTTTTTAGGAGTTACAAGTATTATATTCCCACTATGAATATAATCAGTTTAACCTTATTGAATCTTTTATGATTTCTCTTTCCTGTTTATGTTTTTATGCTTCTCTCCAGTCTTGTATTTGAAAGTCAGATTTTCTATTTAGCTTTGATCTTTTCATCAGGAATTCTTGAAAGTTCTCTATTTCATTAAATATTTATTTTCTTTCCCTGAAGGATTATATTTAGTTTTGCTGAGTAGGTGATTTTTGTTTGTAATCCTAGTTTTTTTTGCCTTCCAGAATATAATTTTCTAAGCCCTCTGATCCTTTATGTAAAACTTGCTAAATCTTGATATCCTAACTGTGGCTCCATATTTGAATTATTTCTTTCTAGTTGCTTACAATATTTTCTCCTAGACCTGAGAGCTATTGGAATTTGGCTATTATATTTTGGGGAGTTTGCATTTTAGGATCTCTTTTAGGAAATTATCTTTCAATTTTTATTTTACCCTCTGGATCTAAGATATCAGGGCTATTTTCCTTGATCATTCTTTCAAATATGATGGTTAGGTTCTTTATTTTTTTGGTTATGGCTTTCAGTGTCTAATAATTCTTAAATTATCTCATGATCCATCTTCCAGGTCAGTTGTTTTTCCAATAAAATATTTCACTTTGTTTTTCTAGTTTTTCATACTTTTGGTTTTATTTTATTGTTTCCTGATGTCTCACAGAGTCTTTAGTTTCTACTTGTCAAATTCCAATTTTTTCTTAACCCTTACCTTCCATTTTAGAATCAATATTGTGTTTTTATTCTAAGGCAGAAGAATGGTAAGGGCTAGGCAATAGGGTGGGGTTTAAAGTGACTTGTCCAGGGTCACACAGCTAGGAAGTATCCTAGGTCAAATTTGAAACTAGGACTTTCCATCTCTAGGCCTGCCTCTCAATCCCCTAGCCACCCAATGCCACAAACCCATTTTAATTTCTAAAGTACTATGTTTTTCAATTATTTTTTGTGCATCTTTTTTTCAAGTGGCTAATTCTGCTTTTTTATGTTTTCTTCAGTGGATTTTTGTGTGTTTTTTTTTTAACCTTTTGGTCAATTCTGTTTTCTAAAGTGTTATTTTCTTCAAGTTTGTGAGTGTGTGTGTGTGTGTGTGTGTGTGTGTGTGTGTGCCTCCTTCACTAAGCTGTTGATTCTTTTTTCATGATTTTCTTGCAGCATTCTCATTTTTTTGTCATTTTTTCCTTATTTTATTTGATTTTCACAATTATGAGTTCTTTTGATTGTGTTTTGAGATTCCTTGCCCTCATAGTAACTTTATGTAGTAAGGTTCTTTTTGTTTGTTTGCTCCTTTTCCCAGCCTATTTCTAGACTTTTAACTTTATGTTAAAGTTGAGCTCTGCTCCTGGGTTGGAGTGGGTACTGTCTCAAACTTCACATTGTTTTTGTGCTGCTGTTTTCAGAATTAATCCTTGGATCTCTAATTTTTCAGTTCTTCTAAGGTTGTATTATCTAAGAAGAAGTGATCTCCTGACCTGTGATCTGCTTTTTCAGTAATCAAAAGCACTCTTTTTCACTCTAGAACTCTGACCAGGGATCTTGCTCTCCTGCAGCCAAATGCTCATATACTAATCTTCCTCCCTTCCCTGGCACTATGACCTGGAACTGGAATGGGAAATGCAACTGAGTACTGTATCCAGTGCCAGAAAAAGGCCATTTGTAATCTCCTACTGAAGGATCTGATCCCCTTCACATCTGTGGTCTAAAAGCTCCAGAAACCACTGCTGTCAGTTCAGTTGCTTCCAATGCCTGCTGCTGGCTTGCTCAGTCTAGCCTGTACTGGCATTGACTTTACTAGAATGCATTTTACCCTTACCCTAGTGAGACAGACTTTTCTTGCCATTTTCTAGGTTGTCTTGGGGTAGAAAATTGTTAGCCCCATTTTTTTGTTGGCTCTTCTGCTCCAGAATTATTGCTTAGAAGAGAATTTGGGAGACTTCAGGTGAGTCCCTGAATTTATATAACCATTTGGATCCATCCCTTTTTATTACAAATAATGCTTTTATGCATTTTATTCCTTGTCCCAAGTATAGAAATAGGATCTCGTGATACTGAGTCAATAAGGCAAAACAAAAACAATAGCAAAATGCTCTTTTTCTTGATAACAACAATATATCCAAACACTTAATAAAGATAAATAATGCATTGAAAAATGTGACTTCAAACCTTATAATTCTAAGAATGGACATACAAAGGTTGGTAAGAAGATTAAATAGAAATGAAGATCCTATCATATCTAAAAAGCTGTTCCCTTCTCTGTGCTGCCTTATATGGGAGTTCCTGAAGTCTCCTAGATATGCCTTAGCACTTTTAGACAGTGAAACAGATAGGGTTCTACTGCCTATTTTTAAACTTGAGTGGTCTATGAGTCTCTAAAAAACAATAGTCACTCAAGCACACACACACACACACACACACACACACACACAAATACAAACACACATATAAATCCATTGTCAATAACTCTTTGCAGTAAAATCCTTCTTTATCTTGGGCCATAGTTTCTCAAGTTGTTATATGAAGTAGGGGGATAGATGAGTCAAGAAGTACAAATAATTAGCTTTCTTTCTTAATGCCAAGTAATTTTCCAAAGTGCTTAGACTAATTGATGGCCCCACTAGAAATTATTGTGTTTCTATTTTTCCTCACCAAGAGCAACAATAATTTTTCTTCATCTTTTACCAACTTTTCAACTTCAATGATTATAAGTTGATACCCTAAATTTGTTTTACTTTTTCATGTCTATGGTTACTAGGGATTTTGAATATCTTTTAAGATGATTTTGAAAGCTTATGATTTTTCTTCTGAGAACTAATTATTGACCTTGTTTGATCACTTTTCTATTGGGGAATAAAAGAAAATATAACTAGGATTTTTCCTATGACTATTTTTTATTCTAGTTTCATTTTGGGTAGAGTGAGAAATTAGTGTGCTATTGTCAAGTTAAAAGTTATTAATATCTCCATAAAGTTAGTAACAATGAGTCCCCTCCTCCTCCATTTTTCTTCAAGCTCCCTTCAAGACAAGATTACTCCACCCTTCTCCCAGGAGCACAGTGTTTGGAATTGAGTCTTTTGAGTTTGTTTCGGAATTTGCCTGAGGCAGGAGTCCCAGAGTGGACTGCTCTTCACCCTGAAATACCCTTGATCAAATCTTAAATGTCAATCTTGAGTACCCTTTTGTCTTGGGAGTCTCTCCTATTGTATCAGAAGCTTCTTGCAGGAGATCCAGTCCAATGATTGGACCAGACCACACATCAGTCCCTCCCAGATAATACAGTCTTGAATTACTCCCCTCTTTTGTATCTGTCTCCACCTTCCAGATCAGTTCATTAAAATATTGATTTGCTTGGATGTGTCCACTGTGAAGGTATTCTCCAATTTCTTGAAGATGTTATTTTGCTTGACTATGTATTGTAAAGCCATTGTGAAGCTATTCAACATATTCAACATTCTGTCTCCAACCATTGTAAAAATGTTATAAACCCCCAGGGATGCTCCATTGTATCAGGATTCTCCTATAAATAAGGGATTTTTCTGTGAATTTGGGGGCATTTATTTTAGGTCAATGGCTTGAGATAGTGACCCACAGTTCTCTCTGTCTGTCTGTCTCTGTCTGTCTGTCTTTGTTTGTCTGTCTGTCTCTCTCTCTCTGTCTCTGTCTCTCTGTCTCTGTCTCTGTCTCTGTCTCTCTCTCTGTCTCTGTCTCTCTCTCTGTCTCTCTTTCCTTCCCTCTCCCTCACCTGCCCCTTCCCTCTCTCAATAAAGCATTAAATTTAAAGTAATAGTTTCCCTGGTCATATTTTTTCAATAGTGGTTAAAGAGGGTATACTTTGAAATTTTCAAGATCCCCTCAATTTCCACTTCAAACAATTTGTAGACGTTTTTGCAAAAGGATTTTTATTTTTCTATAACTGAAATAGCTTATTTTGTCTTCTATAGTCTTCTCTATTTCATGGTTCATTATGAATTCCCTATTTGCAACTAAAACACAATTCTTCCTCTTTATCTTTCTAATAATGCAGTTCCTTATACTTAATTCACTTATCCTTTTGGGATTTATTGTGGTATGGTATAAGTTGATGGTCTAAATCAATTTTCTGCCAAATTACCAACTAGTTTTCCTAAAAGTTATTTTTATTGCTGTATTTCACTTTTTTACATTACTATAATTTCCCTTAGTGCTCCTCCTTCATTTCCCAGAGAGACATCCCATATAAAAATATTTTTTAAAGACAAAAAAAAAGAGAAAAAAGTTTAATTGATCAGTAGGTCAAAAAAAATCTGAAAATATGTCCAATATTCAACATAGGTTGACCTCCATCCTTTGCAAAGAGATAAATTAGGAGTGTCTTCTCATACCTTGTTCTTCCCAGTCATACTTGTTCTTTATACTATTCACATTTAGAGCTGGCTGCTGCCTCAAAGCAACTTTCATTCTACAACCCTTTTGAAATACGGAGATCAATAACACCCCTAGGTATTTCAGGTGCAAGAACTGTGTATATAAAGTGTAAGCTGGTTTTATGGTCAAAGAGAAAGGGAAAGATAAAAGTTTTTCAATTTTAATAGGAAGATCATAGGAATTGACTTACTAAAAATAAATGATTACTTCTCAAATCTTTAATATAGAGGCTGTTGACCAATAATCCAGTACTATTTATACCAGTTGTATCAAACTCAAATATAAACAGATGCCTGGGGGTAGCATATTGACTTATAAAACTGCAAAATTACATTATCTATATTGCTTTATAATTTTATTTATTTTGTTAGACATTTCCTGATTACCTTTTAATCTGGTTCAACCAGCAGAGGGAAGTTTTATGCACTGAGTTTGACATTTCTGATCTATAACACAACTACCTGACATATTTTATAATTAATATTTTATTATAATTAATATAATAAATATCTATGGGTTTTTTGGTCAACTATATAAACAGAAGGAAAAAATATAATAGCAAACCACCAGGACTTTGGTAATTTTCCAAAAATATACATCATATGAAAGATTAATTCTTTTTTTGATCAAGTCCATGAAATGAAAAAGAGGAAACTAATATTATAGTGTATATTTTCCTTTGTGTCCTAGTCTTGTGCAACTGCTTAGCCAGTTTGTCTTTTTCCTTTTGCCATTTGTCTCATTCCTTTTCCCTCTAGGTCTCATCCCACAGTGAATCTCTCTCCAAACTGAAAGCATTCATAACATCCTCTCTATTTGTATTTTGGAATAGAGATATTTAAAAACCATTATTCATTGTAATAGTAATTGAACCATCCTCTTTGCACTGGCATTCTAGACCAAGGAGACTGTTTCTTTTCCTCTGACACCTTTTTGGGATCCTTCCTGATCCATGTCTGCTTCTCAATAAAGGTGACAATGGCTTGCACCCCATTTTGTTTTTCCTTTTGGTGACAGTATTCTGTTTTTCCTAACCACCACTGGACAATCTCCCTTCATGAACAATGGTCCAAGAAAAGCTATGTGTTTTTCCATGAACTTTGCATTCTCTTTTCCATCTGTATACATTCCCATAGGCCTTTTCTCCATGCTTGTAATGTAATCTTTCCTCATCCCCACCTGAATGGTTTTTTACACAGGCAGTTATTAAGGACCCATCACATGCCAGGCCCTGTGCTAGGCAATGGGAATGCAAAAGTTAATAGGAAACTATTCCATCTTCATGTTTACTCTCTACTTGGCTGCTCCCCAAAAGGCCTCTGGGCTGACTTTTTTGTGGATTGTTGCTGTTTTAGTAATCCAAAAAGGCAGAAATGTTGAGCTTAAAATGGCCAAGTGAGGATCTGGTAGGGGTGTCAATGGGGGCCATAGCGGGACTCAGTGGGCCTCACCCTCCAGGTTGAGTCAAGGTATGTGCTTACTTCAAGGACTCTGGGTGCTTAGTTGTCTCAGTTCTTATGGAAAAAAAGATGTGTTTTCCCAATGTTGCACTTCCTTGAGTCATACAGCTATTAATTGATACCATAATTGAAAGGTATCATGCAGGAAAGAGTAATAAACTTAGAACCTGGAAAAATATGGTCTTGAACCTCCCTGTGCTACTCAGTCATCTGCGCTTCTTATTCCTAGTCTTGTATTCTTTCCATTACATTAGTTTGCCATTAAAGAATGTTGCTGATTTACTGGAAAAATCAGAACCTTAGACAAGCTACCTCACCTCTTGAGCCTCAACTTCCTTATTTGTATCTTATCCTATTACTGTGGGAAACAAGGTCATGTAGTACTATATAAATGTAAGTGATTATTATTTTTTATTTCAAATACTTCAAAAATTAATGATTTCAACAATGTGAGTGCATATACTCTTGACAAAGAGCATGATCCTTCCATAACTTGGCAGATGATTTCCTGTTGGGTCCAAAAACTTTAATCACCTAATACCTATATTGGTCCTAAGATCTTAGACACACAATTGATTGCTAGGTCTACATATGGAGCCTTAATAACATCTTTGAAAAATAAATTGCACTCTTCCAGTATATTTTTTGAGGACAGAAGGCTTGACGGAGGCCCATAAGAGTAGTGGATGTTTCTATTTTATTATTATTAATATTGTTACCTATAATTGAATACTCTGTGATTTGTGGTTTCATCAAAATGGTTACTCCTTCTAACAATGCAGTTTGAAATCTATCCATGTCTGCTCATCCTATTCATTTATAGACAATATATTCCCAAAAATCTATCACAGGGATTCTACAGAATATACTAGGGGAATAGGGATGGACCTTTTTAACATTCTTTTTCTTTTAACTGTTACCTTATGTTTTAGAATTGATCTTAAGAATCAGTTCAAAGGCAAAAAATATTAGGGCCAGGCATTTGGGACTAAGTAACTTGTCCAGGGTCACACAGCCAGGAAGTATCTGAGTTCAGATTTGAAAATAGGACCTCCCATCTCCAGACCTGATTCTCCATCCACTGAATCACTTAGCTACCCTTGTAACATTCTCTTTTTTAAAAAATCTGCATTAACATTTTCTCCATCAATTTCTTTTTTTATTTTAAATTTTCAGCTTATTTTTATTTTTTACCAATTGCATGAAATACATTTCCACACGCAAGTTTTCCTAAGTCATATGATTGAACTTATATCCCTCCCTTTTTTCCTTTCTCCCTCCCAGTGCTAGCAGGCAATTTGATCTCATTATACATGTATCGACACTAAATATATTTCTATATTATTCTTTTTTAGTAAATAATCTTATAAAACAAAAACCCCAAAACATCAAACCCAAATAAACAATTGAAATATCATATGCTTTCATATGCATTCTGACTCAAGTAGTTCTTTTTCTGGAGGTGGAGAACATTCTTTGTCCTAATTCCCCTCAGAATTGTCCTGGATCATTGTATTGCCAAGAGTAGCTAAGCCTGTCACAGTTGACCATTCCATAACATTGTTGCTGTATATAATTTTTTTCTGGTTCTGCTTATTTCACACTGCATCAGTTCATAAAGCTCTTTCCAGTTCTTTCTGAAATCATCCTACTCATCATTCCTTATAGTACAATAGGATTCCATCACCATCATAAACCATAATTTGTTCAGCCATTCCTGAATTGGGCATCCCTTTAATTTTCTTCTAATATTCTTTTGACATTGTCAATACTAATGGAACAGAAGGGCAGTCAGGGTTCATGCCCCAACCTTGCCATGTGATCAGTCACTTTTTTTTTATTCAAACACTGCTCTGATGATATTGTTAACTATATTTTAATTATTATAATGATTATTGATATGGAACTAAAAGAGAGTACCATCTAATAAATTTTCTCATATGTACAAATAGGGAAACTAAAGCCAGGGAATTTTAGTGACTTGCCAAAGATCAAATAGATAGTAAATAGCAGAGCCAGGATTCAAATGTAAGACTTCAGCCTGCAGATTTGAGGTTCTTTCTCCTAAAGCACATTACTTCACACATGAATATGATAAAAACAGTAATAAAGATGGTTAATGGAAGTAATAGAAATGAAAAGGAACCAGTGAATAGTGAGGATGAGGTATATGGTGATTGAAATAAGATCATCCAAGCAGTTAATCTGAGCTGTTTACAAAGATGGTTTTTGCTTTAAGTTTTGAATAAATAAACAAAAAATTCAGCTTTAAAAAGCTGCTGTCCTTTTTATCCTTCATGAAAAGACCAACAAAAAATCCCCAAAGGTGAGTTTTTGTCAGATAAGTTTCATCTGCTCCTCTCTACATTTTAATTAATAACAATATCCTTGTCTTCTGCTTATGGCAGTAAGGATTAGATCTTTGGACTAAATGCAAGAAAAATTCCATGTTGGCTCTTTATATAACAGACAGCTTGAAATGATGCCCAAGCTCATAAGAATGCTATCTATCCTCTTTGAGACTTATGCATTCCTAAAATAAAATAATACCCAAAAAATCCTGTTTGTAAGATTTTTGAAGGGTCTATCAAATATCTTTATATTGAGAAATTTTGCCCCAGGATCATGCAAATGAAAGGAGATAGACTTACAAGTTAGAACAAGTTATCTGACAGTTTAAAAGTGACTTGACATGAAGATTATCTCAAGATGACAACAAAACATGTCATTAATGGAAAGAAGGATATCTTATTTATAGTGGAAATTGCTAGTGTTGGGGGAAGGAATTAACACCTTTTCTATATTCTTTGGAATATCAGGCATCTCTATATTATACAGCATATATTATGCTATATTTAATACATGTATATGAATATGATGGCTAGATAAATACTCAAAAATTCAATGGATCTATGATTTTATCAGTGCAGAAGTGCCCATAAATAGGGGAGATCATAATATATCCATGATGACCTATCCTGTGTCCCTTCCAAAAGTTATAAAGGGTTCATCCAATGTACTGAAGGTCTTCCTATATTTTTCTTGAAATTTGAAGTGTACCATTAAAACCCTTGACTTGGTACCAATAATGATATATTTTATTTCTGTTCTTCAGATTCTTCATTGGTTGTTGTCTACTCATTGCCTTCTGTGATACTCATTTTTAAGTATTTGGAGACTATTGTATTCCACCTCTCACTGTCATATAGGAACACCACCAAAATATTGGTTTTAAAAAGATGAGCCTTTGTTCTCATGGGAAACTTGAGGTCACTAAAAAAGCTTTGCAATTTCCTGAAATCAATCTAGCTTGCTTTCCTCTTCCTTTTCAACACTGAGCTCAATTCTTTGAATATTTGTATTGTCTGCTCACACTGATCAACAAGCTCAATTATACTATCCATCTAAATGTACGCTGTAACATAAATAATAAACATCCTCCATTTGGTTTTTCTTGTGTGAATGGTAAGGCCAAATTTATTTTGGTGATTACAGAAATCTTAGAAGATGCTTTACAATCTTCATGAGCAACATAAACCAGACAACATAAACTCCTTTTGGATAGAGATAGAAGATAAGATAGTTTTATTATTGTTAGTTGTATCTTTAGTGCCTAGCAGAGTGTCGGTTACATAGTAGACACTTAATAAATGCATGTTGAGATATATAATGGTATATCTAATATGTAAAATATGAATGTGTAGAAGGTAACTTCAGCTTTGTAAAGACTTCCTGATGTGAAAACCCTCTCCATTGATACAGATTGGAAATTCATCCATAACATAGTTTTAGAGAATTGACTAGGGCACTGAGAAGTTAAATCATTTGTCCTTGATCACACTAACCAATATGTGTTAGAGAAAAGACGTGAACATGGGTTTTTCAGACAACAAGGCCAGCTCTCTATCTACTATCCTTCTACCTCTCATAAACATAAGATGCAATACATGTGTAATTTTCAGTTCCTTGAGGCAGGGGACTAGTACTTAATAAATGTTTGTTGAATTGAATAAAACACACATATTTAAACGCATATACATGCATATATTTATATACAAATTTTTTTATAGTTGAATATTTTGGAGGATTTGATATATCATTTTCTGAATTTATTCAATAATTATTATAATTATATAATTGTAAAAGTTTCTAAAGGAGTAGGAAAGAGATAGTAAGAAATATTATTATTAAAAGAAAATGATATGAAGCTAGGAATGAGTAATTTTCTATCTTATTTCTGGAAAAGTCACTTTTACAGATAAATTCTTTCTTTCCAATCTCTCCTCTATTCATTGGTCCTCCCTGAAAAGGTACCAGTCAAGAAAATTATTTCATCTGCTCCTCCTCTCCTTTAGCAATATAAAGAAATTAAATCAGAAGTCCCACAGGTCACTATAATTCACCCAGGTCGGTTTAACCATTTATCTTGCATAAAGCAACCTCTTTTTATGGCATTTTACTCTCTTTGTAGGTTTTTTCATTTGTAAACTGGGATTAGCTATCATTTTTATTCTTGCCCATTTTCTAGAGCAAATATGAGGTATTACAAGTGGTCAGAAAGTAGGATTAGATCAATAGGAATCAGTAAAACCAATAACATATGAGTAGTGTTGATTTCCAATTAGTATTAGCTTCTATTAATAAACAAAATATACTTTACATAGTATGAATTTAGGCGCATTAAAAGAATTAGGTGAGTAGTTTATTTTTGGAAATGATTCACCAGTTGGAGCAGATCAAAGAATAACTGTTAATTCCAGTAATGAATCTGAGATTTTCAAACTCCTTCCCATATGCTACCTTATTTATTCTTAAATATTCTTATGACAGATATTAAGTAGAGAGGACAGACTTTCTAATTTAATAGTAACACTGAGGTACAAAAAGTTACATACCTAAAATCACATTGTTTTCTATTCCCAACTTTTTTCTTTTACCTGTCTTTTTCTTATAGCCATTCCAAGATTCTGGGTTCAGTTCTAGATCTCCTGTTAACTAGCTATGTGTGAGCAAGTCACTTAATTCTTCTTGGCATTAGTTCACTCATTTGTGAAATGAGAAGTCTGGATTTAATATTGCCTAAGATCCTTTTCAACCCTTAGATTAAATGAGTCTGCCCATTCAACAGTTATGCTATTTTATATCCTAGTGTACACTGTTTAAAATGGTTTGCTATCTTTGGAGTTCTAATAAAGTCAGTCATGAACTTTTTTTTTCCCTCTAGAGTCTCCTTTATCTTTAACGAAACTAACCCTGCTAACTATAGTTTTATATCTCTCCCTCTCCTTCATTGAAGCCCATGAAGATTTACCAAAGGTTAGTAAGTTGCAGAAATAGGGTTCACACTCAGGACTTCAGAAAAGTCTATACTATACTACTTCTCACATAATTATAATAATAATGTTGATAAAGACAGGTAAAAAAGTAAAGGAATGAATAAGTAGCTTGGGGGACCAGGAAGAAAGTGGTTATCTAAATGTTGAAATAGTAATTGAAATAATATTGAAATTGAAATGTTCATCAGTGAACAAATGATTCAACTGAACTGCTTATGAAAATGGGTTTTGCTTTGGATTTTGAAAAAGCTGTCTACATGCAATGCCTCCACTTTTTTTTTCCCATTAGTTCCTGAAATCTGGTTTCCAACCTTATCACTCAAATAAAACTGTTCTCTCCAGTTACCATTTATTTCTAGAGAACACAATCAAATAGCTTTTTCTTGCTCTTCATCCTCTGTGACTTCTCTGCAGCTTCTCACATTGTTGGGCATACTCTTCTTCCACATATTCTCTTTTCTGGGTTGTTGTGACTGCACTCTGCTAGTTCTCTTCCTAATTGCCCAATTTCGCTTTTCTGTCACCTTTGACAATTCATCAACCATCTTATATTCATTAACGGTGGGTGTTCCCAAAGGCTCTATTCTGGGCCCTCTACTCTTTCTAGACTTTCTCCCTAGGTGATCTTATCAGTTCCCATGGGTTCAATTACCATCTCTAAGCAGATGACTCCCAGAACTATATACAACCCTAATCTCTCTCCTGTGCTCCATTCTTGCCCCATAAAGTACCTATTAAATATTTCCAATTGGATATCCCTTAGGTATCTCAAATTCAATGTCCAAAACAGAATTCATTCTCCCTCTTACCCCCAAATTCACCCCTCTTCTGAATTTCCCTCTTACTTTCAAGGGCATCACCATCCTTGTAGTTATCCAAGTCTTAAACTCCTTACTCACAATTATCCCATATATCCAATCAGTTGCTAAATCTTATTTATATCTCCATAGTTTCTCTTGTAAAACATCCAATTCTTTCCACATAATCACTACCCTTAAGCCAATCCTTATGAGTTCTTCCTGGACTATAGGAATATCCTCTTATTTGGTTTCCTTGCCTCAAAGTTTCCCCCCACTCTAATCCAACCATAGCTACTGGTGATTTTTCTCAGGGGTAGGACTTGATTATATTAATCTCCCCACTCCACCCAATCAACTCTGGTGACTGCTTCAGGATCATATATGAACTCAGTTTGATTCTTAAGTATCTCAGTCTTCTTCCTTCTTACCTTTATGGCCTCATTCATAATTCCCCTTCTAGCTCTCCCTTTGATCTAGCCATATTGGGCCATTTATTGTTCTGAACATTCAACACTGAATCTCTTATCACCATGCCTTTGCATGGATTCCCTCAAGTCAGGAATGCATTCCCTTCTCACTTCAGTCTCTTGGAGTAGAAAGAAAGGAACTTGCTTTCTCACTGAATGGTTGGGGGTGGATGTCAGAGAAGAGAAAACAAGGAATTGATAGTAAAATTAAATTAAATTAAGAAAAAATAAAGTAAGGTCTTTAAGGTAAAGATTGTCTTACTTTTGTCTTTGTTTCACCAGAATTTAGCATAATTCCTGGTATATAATAAATATTTAATAAATGCTTATTGATTGATTGAAGCATGATAATTTTTGCTGTTTGTTAGGGAAAATAGGAAGATAACAACCTGGAAAAAATAGAATTTCTATCTGAAGAATGGATGAAAAATGTGGTCAAGTCTGGGTTGATGCTGAAATTTGTTTGTTCTTTGTGGCAAATTGGATAAGCCAATAGACTTGGGTTCAAATCCCTCCTTTCCCATTCATCCCTCTGCCATGTCCCATAGATCTTTACATTTTTTGACCCTGGACAAGCCATTTAACCTTTTGTTCTCAGTTTCCTCATCTGCAAAATGATAATAATAATATGTCTGGTGCTTATCTCTCAGAGTTCTTGTAAGGATCACATGAGAATGTAAAAGAAGTATTCCCCACAGCATTATATTTCTTTATTTGTTTATTTAACAAGTATTTATTAGGTTTCTGTGTGCCAGGTACTGAATTAAGAACTAGGTATAAAAAGACAACAATTCCAGTTATTATTGTTATTATTATATTCATGCTGTCTTCTAAATAGTAATTAGCCTTACTTATTCTTATGTTGCTTAGTTTCATTTTTTTTTTAATTTGGAAAGAAGGAATGGAGATTTGGGCTTCCTTGTTTTCTACTTGTTGTTTATAGTCACTGGAGAAACTTTTTACCTATAAACATAATATATATTACACAGGTTAATTAATTAATAGCTTTGCTTTCCCTATAAAGACAAAGGTAGTTCTTCTAAAATATCCATCAGCAACATTTTATTAGGCAGTCAAACAGTTTTCAGAATACAAGTTGTGGAACAGTTTTTAAATATTCTCTAACCAATTGTTTTAAGTTATTTTTTTCCCTGACTATAAGCCTCACATGGTCAAGAGTGTTTATTGTTCAATCACAGATTCGTAAATGAGCCTCATTTAAGTCATTTAGTCTGTGTTTTCCTGGGTTAATGCCAAAATAATCTTCTGGATTTGGGACCAAATAGTAAAATGGCTGTTTGGCAAAAATTAAAGGTGGCTTTTTCCTTCACTGCTGTGGAGCTAAGTATAGGGGACAGAGCTGTGTAGAAGCTATTTAAAAAATAATTACTACAAACCTCTCTAAACTGATGTTTTCTATCAAAATCTTACTGCTATGAATTGGGTACAAGGAGAAGTGAAGGGGTAAGGAATAAGGGAACAAGCAGCTTCTGCTTAGCATCAAATAGCTTTCATGTAAAAGTAGTGGCAGGGTCAGCAACATACTAGCCAGGTGGCAACTCCAGGCACCGCTGCCATAAATAAATAGTTATGTACGAGTGTCACACTGCCAGAGCTAGATACAAAGCATATGGAGAGAAAACATCCTGATGTAAACATTTGGCAGAAAGCTATATGAGTACAGGACGGTCTCTATTTGCTGGATTTTGTGACAATTTAAAAAATAGGAAATGGAATGAGAAGGAAAATTTTAAACATGAACTGAAAAATCCTTAAAATTTCCTCAATATTTAACTGGCTGACATCTGTGCTTTGTCTTTTAAGTATTATTCAACCAAAGTTCAAGTATTTTCTTCCATTTAACTTAACTTGAAAAATCAAATGACCCTTCGCAACTACTCCCTCCCCCAGTAATGAGGGCACTTAAGTATAGGTCCGTGTCCTGGGGGCCATTTAATTTTCTATAAGCTTTGAGAACATAGATCAAAGAGCTAGAAGGGACCTTGAAGGTCATATAGTGCAAATCCCTCATTCTAAAGAAGAGGGAACTGAGGTTAAGAGGTGAAGCGACTTGCCAGGTCACTTAGTTCGTATATGGCAGAACCGGGATCTCCATCCTTCTTTTAACTGCAAATCCAGCCCTCCTTCCCCTGGGTCACAATGAAAAGAAGTTGCATTAATTTGTGACTGAGAAAAAATAAAAAACCACTTATAAATTACAGTTTTTAAGAACGATTGCCTTGAGGTTGCTCCAGGTTCCAGGTTAATGTGTATCATCTATACTCCTGTCTAAATCTTGGCTCTACACTAATTTCCCCAAATGCAAAATCACTTTCTTCACTCTGCTCACTTTCTGGTTGAAATCTCATAACCATCAAAAAGGGCGTCGCGTGGGCCCTGAACTTTTGGCCAAGGTCTCGTGCATCCTCGGGTGCGAGGGATTCCTCTAACCACTTGCTCTCCCTACCAGGTTCTCAGCTTTTTCACGCGCCAGGATGCCCCACTCCCCACCTCCCGCACACCATGAAATCGGACTCCAATAAAATTCATATAAACAGTTTTTTTTCAGGATCTCTGCTGAGCACCGACTATTCCGTCCCTCAGCCAAGGCAATCCAAGGGCACTTTTCTCCCGTAAAGGAAGTTTGGGTTCTGGGGGAAAACCCTATCCGCACGGGCCAGCAAAGCGCTGGAATGTAAGTGAGATGGCAACAGCGAGGGCTTAACAGTGCCAGAATACCTGGCAGCCTGCCGTCTTATAGTGTTACTTCCTGGTTGATTTTTCCCTTACGTGACATGGCGCCAGTTTGCTTCACTTCCTCACTCTGCGGCTGCTCAGAGAGTTGGGGTGAGGGCAGGCCCGCGCATAGCCCGCGCTTCTGCCGCCGCTGCCGCTGCTGCCGCTGCTGTGAGCCCGGGGATCGTGGCCGCGTGCTTACCTCCCCCACGTCCCTTGGCCCCCAGCTGTGTCGCGTGCTGCTCAGAGGGAAGAGAGGGGGAGCGAGGGTGCACGGTGCCAGCCGTCTTCATCCCTAGTCCCGTTGCCTTTCGGGCTGCACCGGCCCCTGGGTGTCATTTCACTCCCCTTGGATTCCAGCTCCCCTTCGACCCCTTCCCGGGCCAAACATGATATTGACCAAGGCCCAGTACGAGGAGATAGCTCAGTTCCTCGTGGCTGTGCCACCTACCAGGCAGAGCCTGAGGAAGCTGAAGCAGAGGTTCCCCAGGTAAGTCTCCCGCTCTTTCTTCAGGGCAGCTGTGTTCCCTGAATCACCAGGTGCTACAACACCAGCGGGTATGTACAGTGTTGGGGTCATAGAGATACCAGACCATTCCTTGCCTAGGTAGGGTAGTTAACCCTTTACCATTATGTTCCAAAGACCTTAGACGTGTAAGTGCCTTATATCCCCAGTGCCACAAAATAGTAACCTCACAACAAGCATTCCTTGGGGAATGAATGAATGAAAGAACAATTTTGGAGGCCATAAGAAACTTGAGACTGTCTTAAATGTATTTGAAGGCAATACAATCAATCAACACTCCTCCGTATTTTAAATAATGGGGTTTTGAGGGACATTGGGGGATAAAGTAACAAAAATGAAAGGCTCTGCACTCTCCAGGAGTTTACAATTTAGCTAATAGATAACACATGTAAATAATGCAGTTCGATACAAAATAGGTACTTAGTAATTTTGTGAAGGCATTAACAGTTGGAAATCGAAAAGACTGTATTAGTTAGTTCTGGAGAAACCAAAAGATTCTAAGAAGGAGCAGTAAGGAGGGAGTGCATTCTAGGCACAAGGACCCAAGAACATTCCATTTGTGACATTAGTTGCATGGCCCTGGGCAAGTAACTTAACCTCTATGTGCCTCAGGTAACTCTCACACATATTCTCTTAAAACCATAGATTGGATGTATCAGGTGAGGAAAGAATTTCCACAGCAAAAGTTTCTTTGGTGGAAATAACAGATATTTGTACTGTGTTTTTGTATCTATGCAATTATCATCCTAAAGCCTCTCATCACAGCTCACTTAGATTATGGCTTTAGTTTACTAATTTGTCTCCTTACTTCCAATCTGTTCCCTCTCTAATATATTCCTCATACAGATGCCAAATTGATATTCATAAATCATAGATCTAACCATGTTGCTTCTCTAGTCAGGAAGATTCAGAAGCTCCACTATTCCTCTATACTAAAACACAAATTCCTCTGGCATTGAAAGCCCTTTATAATTTGGTTTCATCCTTTCTTTCCTGGGGAATTATTGTTAATTTTCTCTCTCACACACATTCTATACTTAAGCCAAATTTGCTACTTGCTATTCTACATTCATGATATTATGTCTCTGGCCTTTGTGCCCCTCATAACTGGAATTCTGTATCTTCTCACCTCTGCCTCTTGAAAACTGTTGCTCCCTCAAGAAGCCTTTGTTGATCTCCCTTTCTCCCCCTCCTTGTTACTGCTCTCCCCTACTCCTTAATCACTGTGCATTTTGTGCCTTGTCAACCTATTCATATCCTTTTATTTCCCTGAATATACTCAGTCTATCTAGCTGAGTAATCCAAGGGAAATAATTTAATCTCCTGGCCTCTGTTTCTTTACTGGTAAAGTAAGAAGTTTGTATCTTTATTAATGATGCTTGATAGAAATATAGGGGAAAAACAATGAACTTGAACTCACAGATGTGAGTTCTTATAACAGTCCTGCCATTTACTGTCTGATTGTGGCTGAGTCACTTAGCCTTTTTGAGCATGTTTTATCTGTTCACAAAATGGGCTTATTAATACACAAACTACCAAACTCAAGGATCAAGCCCCTTTCAGCTGCAGTACTCTTATGATTCTAATCCCATAGGTAATGCCCAAACTCATTTTGAAGAATGTTTTCACCTTTACCTTCTCTAACCCTTTTCTAAGAACTTCTAGCAAGAGGAAAAATTGACTCATATGAGTTTGATCTGCTTTTATTAAGCCCTGCATACTGTCTGGAGTGGGAGCTAATGAACAGCAAAATGGACTTTAAAAAGGAAGGGTGATAGGGGTCCACAAACTGGGATTTTTCTAAGAAAAATTGCTTTAGGAGGAAAGAAAGAACAGAAACAAAGAAAGCACTATTAAGTTTGATCCAGTATCAGCTGTTATGTAACATCTTTTTTTTTTCTCTGAGGAAAAAATTCCATCTCTTTTAAGTTAGCTTTCCTTATATTTTTGGGGGTGCGGTGGAGTTTGTAGAAGTTGTTACATGTAAACATTTCTACAGCAACCCACCCAATGATTGACACCTATTCAGGTTTTTTCTATTTATTTCTCACAATATTTTTACTTCTGTAAACCTATACTGTTCCCCCTCCTTCCATTTCCCCCCATTTTTTAGTGTTTTTTTATTTATGAGAGATCTACTTGGTACATGAGAGTATCAGTACATTGCATCTTATTTTTTTTATTTGTCCTCTTTTATTTTTTGATTCCCATATTCTTTGTTTGTGGGCTGGGGATAAGGTTAGATCTGTGATTTAATTGATATACTTCCCAAGGAAGTAAACATCCATTACCAAATGCAAATTGACTCTCTGGCCTTCATAGTCTTAGAGTTGTTGTCTAAAGTTGTGGTGTCAAATTCAGATAGAAATCAGGTGAGAAACTAAGCTATACATAAAGATTCCTCTGGGCCACATATGAATATTCTATTCCATTCTTATTTTGTTATATATCTTCCAATTAATTACATTTTAATCAGGTTAAGGCAGCACTTGTGAGTGTTGCCCAAGATTTGAGAAATTAATTGACTTGCCCAGAATCATAAAGCCAGTATATATCAAAGGTGAAATATGAACCCAAGACTTGCTGGCATTGAGGACAGATGCCTCTTACCTTTGTAGGAAAGTAACAATTCTTGAAAAGACCAAATGGACTCATTTGATCACTTTCTTCCCTTCTCTTCTCCCAACTTCCCAACATAATTTGGGAAAATGGTTTAACTGTACTTGTTTGATCATAGTACCAGATATTGATCTAGCTTCACTACTAAGATATCTGATCTAAGTACAACATTTAACATGGCTGGAAAGCATTGTGTTTAGTAACTCTCCAAGAGTTCTAGCTCTACAACTCATTCCTTCTATGACTGTGGGCAAGTCATTTAATTTTCTGTACTTCATTTCTGGCCTAACCAATGGATGCAATATTACTGTCATTACCTACCTCACTGTGGTCATCATGAGTTTGTAGACTGTAAATCTCTACATAAATATGAGCTAATTGAATGAGATTGTTGAATGAGCTAATTGAATGAGATGATCATTTCTATACAGAGAATGCTTTTAGAATAGTAGTGGAAGGTGCTTTCATTTTTAAATTTGTATTCTATTACCTTGGATTTTAAAAGTATCTCATTTGCCTGTATCTCAAAACACCTTCATATAGTTCATCTTAATGGGATTTAATTTTTTAAAAAATTTCAAATTCTAATGTATTTCTAAGCTTCCTCATAAAAAAATCCATTATCAAATATCACTATTTCAATTGTTATACTTTCTTTCAAAGCTATAATATAAGCAGAACCAAGTATTAAGTTTTCTTTTTAGGGGATTGTATTCAGAACTTGAGGTAACCCTAGAAATTACTGAATCTATCCCTTCACTTTAAATAAGAGAAAACCTTTAAAGAGGAGAGAGAGGGGAAGTGAATTGTACCAAGTCCCATGGCTAGTAAGTATTAGAGCTGAGAAAACCTGGGTTACCATCCAAGGCTCAATTTGAATTCTCTTTCCATTATACCCCTTCATTCATATCAGATTCTCAAACCCCCTCCCCTAAAAAAAATAATTAAAAGTGAAAAAAATTCTATGCCTCACTGTCTTCTGGAAAAAGAGATATACTTAAGCTTTCCTAGTGGAATTGCAAATTGATAGACTCATACCAGTGAGGTGATAGAGTGCCAGGCCTAGACTCATGAACATCTGAGTTCAAATCCAGCCTCAGACACTTATTAGCTATGTAATGTTGGGCAAGTCACTTCACCCTGTTTGCCTCATTTTCCTCATTTGTAAAATGGAAAATCTGGAAAAGGAAATAGCAAAGTACTCCAGCATTTTTGCCAAGAAAACTTGGAGCACAGGACTTAGAAAAATAAAAATTGCTAGTAATCCAAAAGGCATGGCTAAACTATAGTATATACTAAGGGTGACTTGAAAGAAGGAATGTAAAGCAATGATGACAGACTGAAATAGAAATGAATCTCTGCAGCTTACAAATTAACCTGGAAAACTACAAATTAATATTGTCTTTCTTTTATTGCACTTTTGTTTATTTTGTTAAAGATTTCTCAATGACATTTTAATCTTATTTGAACCACAAGAGATTAGGATTTTGATGCCGCTAGTGTTAAGGATAGTTATGACAGGAAAGGAGATGGACCAGTTCAATAATGCAATTGTGAAACACTAAATGGACTTATAACACGTATATGCTATTACCCTGAAATTAATTTTTTAACCTTTATCTGCCATCTTAATATCAATTCTAAGACATAAGAGTGGTAAGGACTAGACATTCAGAGTTAATTGACTTGCCCAAGATCTCACAGCTGGGAAGTGGCCCAGGCCACATTTGAACCCAGGACCTCCTGACTTCAGACCTGGTACTCTTATCTACTATGCTACCTAGTTGCCCTCCTTAAAGTGATTTTAAAAAATACAATATAAACAGAATACCTACAGAGGATTGCTTACATTTTCTCCAGATGACTTATGCAAATAATTGGACTAGAATTGCAAGGGGATGAGAAAATGTGGAATATTTGGGTTCTTACTGATGGAGTAGAGAGGGGATGCACATCAGTGAAATCATGGATTTTTTTCTAGAGTATTTAGTAATACAGTTTCTTTCACAATTTGATAGTAACATGTCTAGTCATTTACCTTTTTAGTCTCAACCTCAGTCTTAGGTTGGACTAGTTTTCCACTTAGTTCCTTTCAGCTCTAACACATCTAATTTATTTTACACCATCCTATACTCCTCTAGACTACCTTTTACACCATTGGTTCCTAGTTTTCCACACTTGAATAATATTCTGAATGTTGGCAATAAATGTTCCTTTGAGCCACAATTATACATTCATGTTACTGTGTAGTATATTTTTTCCCCTCTCAGGTACAAACTTACCAGCAGGTGATTTTCAATTCCTACTTGCTTTTATATAGTACTTTTAAGCCTGGACACAAAATATTTCCAAGATTTTATTTTGGTTATAAAACTGAGAAACCATTTCAGCAGTGTACCCTATATTTATCCTATTTTGAATTATTAGTATTGTTGAGTTTAAGCGATGACATTACTGCATTTGGTCATATGCTCTTTTGTTCAACCACCATTTTCTGACACAACAGCAGCCTAAAGTGTTTTTTGGAGAATAAAAAAAGTGGGATTCATGGCATTGATTTCATAAGTAGCCTATAGTATATTTGGAGGCAATAACATACCATTTTTGTCTATGGGAAACAATAATTGAAATCTATCACATTCCCTATTCGACTATTTGCCAATTTCAGTCTATATTGCATTGATATTATAGACCTTTGTATGTTTGATATCCTTTTCTCCTTGGATACTCCAACTTATACTTTTCTAACTATATCTTACATGTTTTCAATCGAATCTTCCCCATTCAGCCTACAGTGGTCCCTGCTGCCTTCTTTTTTCTTCAGTTCTCTTTCAGTCATTCACATATAATAACAGTTGTGGTCGTGAAAAATGATTTTCTAGATATGTCATCAGCAAATGTCTTCTTTTCCAATATTAATCTCTCTAATTTATTTTTTCTTGCATTCCTGAAGTTGCTAGAATCTCAGATGTTATGTGAAACAAAGCAGTAAAAATGGCTGTCCTTGATTTGTACCTGTTTTTAGGCAAACAGCTTCAGATATTTCTCCATTGCCTATTATTTTGACTCTTGGCTTAAGGCAATTTTTTATTGTTTTGAGCATAGAATTCCTCCATACACACTCTTTTTAGTGTTTTTATCATAAAGAAATGTTGGATTCTATCTAAGGTTTTTCTGTATCTATTGATATACTATTTTTGGTTTGTTTGCATGCTCTGTCTTCCCAATCATCCTTGGATGCTCATGCTAAATAATTTTCTTAATTTTGTTGCATTCAATTACTTAATATAATCGAGATCACCTTTTTTCTATTTTTATGAATAACCTAGGGAAAATAGGAATTGTTTGCTTTTGAAAAGTTTGAAAGAATTATACTGTGAATATATCTGGACAAGAGAGTTTATTTTGGATATGGTAATTTTTTTAAAATTTACTTCCCATCTTAGAGTTGATAGTAACATTTAATTTCATGGCAGAAGAGCAGTGAGGGCTAGGCAATTGAGTTTAAGTGATTTGCCCAGAGTCACACAGCTAGGAAGTGCCCGAGTTCAGATTTAAATCCAGGACCTCCTGACTCTTGCTTGGCCTAGCTGTCTATTCATTGAACCACCAGGCTACACCAACATGGTCATTTTTGATAACTTGTCTTATTTCTTCTTCCTCTGAGATTTTATCTGTTTAAATTTTTCTTGTTGCTTTTGTTTTGGTAGGATATCAGTAAATAGAGAGAACCCTTAGAAGTCAAACTAAGGTGTCAAATTCATTCAATTAAACTAAAATGTATTTGGGTAATATTTAATCAAATAAATAAAAATACAATGCAACATAGATAATGTAAATTTATGACTTTCTAAGTCAGTATGCTGTCCATTGTGATCTCTTACTATTTGAGTTTGATACCACTCTTCTAGGCCACTGAGTAAGACGATAAATTGCTGAGATAATAAAGGCTTACTTTGGTAGATGAAGGGAAATCACAATGCTAGTTCCAGGGATTTCTAGAAAGTACCTTTGGTAACCATCTTAGTTTTTTTCTCCATTTTTAATGATAGCAATTAATCTCAAAGAAGAATATTAGTTGTATTCCATAGGTTTCAATATATGATCACAAGATCATAATTTTAGAGTAGAAAAGTATCTTTGAGACCTAGTTAGTCCAATCTTCTGTTTTATAGATAAGAAAACTGAGACCTACAGAGGTTAACTGAGTTGCCCCAGGTCACATTAGTAGTAAAAAGTAAGTGGGGAAGATGAGATTTGGACTACAATCTTAATTCTTTCTAACTATAATAGGTCATCTCTTTATTGATTTTATTATTTTTAAAAATATTCTTTTTTTTATTAACCCAATCATCATTTCCAGGTTTGTTTTTTTAGCTTCTTTGTAGTTTTCAGGATGATGTTATTATTTAATTTTAATTTTATTGAACCACAGTCTGAAAAGGGCATTTTTCTATGACCTGGTGTGTGATCAGTTTTTATATTTGTCCTATGTACTTGAAAGGAATGTGCATTCTTTTCTTTTTTCATTTATCTCTCTATATATATTTATGAATTCCAACTTCAGTTAGCAGTTCAAATCTATGGTATCTTTTATTGGTAATCTCTTTGATTTGTCACATTCTAGGAAGAGGGCTGAAATCCTCCATTATTATAATATTTTGATATATTTTTATCTCTGTCCCTGTTAATCTTCCTGTTATGAATTTAACTGTCAAATTGTGTGGTAAATATAACTTGACAATTGTTACATATTTGTTATATATCATTCACTTAGCCATTATATGATGGCCTTTTTGTCCTTTTGAATTTTTGAGAATGTGGATTTCTTTTTGTCTTATACCATTACAGCTACTCCTTTTTCTTTTTTAAACTTCTAGTTGCATAACATCCTTTAGATCAGCCTCTTAATTTTAATCTAGTTTTATCTTTTTTTTCCCCACAGATTTACTATAAGCAATATATTGGTGGGTTTTGTTTCTTAATCATATTTCAATTTTATTAACCTATTAATTGTTATACTTTTCCTGAGGTTTAAACTCTGATTTTAGTCTAGATAGGGGTTCTTTACCATTAAGCTTTGCTGTTATGGTTTCTCATCTGTGTGAAAGTTTTTTTTATAGTAGATATGCAGTGTTTTTTAAGTGATTTCTACTCTCTTGTGTGGATCATAGAATATTTTTTATCCCAAAATCTAACTTATTTCAATTAGATTAGGAAATATTATATACTTTAATCATGCTTCAAAATAATAAATCTTAACCAAAGGTAACATAGCAAGCTTAAAGTGTTATTTTTGTTACTCTTATTCCATCAGTTTAGATTTTTTTCTATCATGCTTCTTTGTATCTTTATCACTGTAGATTATTGTTTATAAAATATTCTAGAGGTCTTGTTTGTCTTTGAAGTGAGTTCTTCTGTTTCCGTAATTTATGGTAGCATTTCCAGGTATATAATTTTGATATCTAGTCATTTTTTTCTTTTTGTGCTCTTAAAAAAAAAAGAAGAAAGCTTTGTTTTACTTTATTTAAAATATGATGTTTCTTTTTTTTTGAACATTATTTTATTTGGTCATTTCCAAACATTATTCATTGGAGACAAAGATCATTTTCTTTTCCTCCCCCCACTGGGTATCACATGTGTTCTTGATTCGAACCCATTTCCATGTTGTTGGTATTTGCATTAGGGTGTTCATTTAGAGTCTCTCCTCAGTCATATCCCCTCCACCCCTGTAGTCAAGTAGTTGCTTTTCCATGGTGTTTCTACTCCCACAGTTTGTCCTCTGCTTGTGGATAGTGTCCTTTCTCCTAGTTCCCTGCAGATTGTTCAGGGACATTGCATTGACACTAATGGAGAAGTCCATTACGTTCGATTGTACCACAGTGTATCAGTCTCTGTGTACAATGTTTCCCTGGTTCTGCTCCTTTCGCTCTGCATCACTTCCTGGAGGTTATTCCAGTCTCTATGGAATTCCTCCACTTTATTACTCCTTTTAGCACAATAGTATTCCATCACCAACATATACCACAATTTGTTCAGCCATTCCCCAGTTGAAGGGCATCCCCTCATTTTCCAATTTTTGGCCACCAGAAAGAGCACAGCTATGAATATTCTTATACAAGTCTTTTTCCTTATTATCTCTTTGGGAAAATATGATGTTTCTTAAACTCT
This sequence comes from Monodelphis domestica, assembly GCF_027887165.1. NCBI lineage: Eukaryota > Metazoa > Chordata > Mammalia > Didelphimorphia > Didelphidae > Monodelphis > Monodelphis domestica. Next base: position 196,524,523 of record NC_077227.1, read on the forward strand.
CTGTTGTTTCTTAAAATGTGACTTTTAAAAAATTTCCCAAAGCCTGGAGAAAATTTTCTTTGATTTTATAATTACTTAATTTTATAGTTAATGTGCCTTAGAAATCTATAGGTAGGAGTTTTTCTTGCTGGTATTCTACTTGCCTCAGCAGTATCACTGTAGAAGTTTTTCTCTAATTAAGTCTCAACATATAGGATCTTTTTAAATTGTTTTACTTTTTTCAGTATGACAGAATTAAGATCTTTAGAAGTAGAAATAATATTGGAATTTTTCTAGTCCAACCCTTTATTTTACTGAGGAAATGAAGACTTTAAAACATTATGATTTGCTTAAGTCCATACAGGTAATGACAAAACCAGGTTTTGACCATACATCCATGGACTTTCTCATGAAAATTTGGCAATTTCAGCCCTTAGCTGTGGGCTGATGGTGAGGAATGAGGACCTAGAGAGTGAAAGTCCCTATCATCCCAGGCAAGGGTAGATCAAGGTAGGTCAGGAATTCCCTGGGCTTTAGTCAAAATGAAGTAGATGATGATAGGGATTTCCCCTATGGGAAACCTGAGGAAGGTAAAGATTTCTCTGAGGTCTCTGTTTGGCTTTTACACTGCTTGTTCTGGGAAGGTGGTAGGAATTTCTTATTCAAGAGTTCAGACTCTCAAGTCTCTTCTGTATTTCCCAGTCTTGTTTCTAGTCATATTAAGCTCAGACCAGTATGAAACTTAAAATGATGGATGATGTGGAATAAAACTAAAACAACTTCTGTGTCCATTAACCACTAATGAAAGTGGGTAGAGATGAATGGAATTTGAATCACCACTATGCTTCATCTAGGTCAGTGCTGTAAGCTTTAAATTAATGTGCAATACTTTGTATTATTTTTATAAAGTTTATTATCTGACGAAATAGAACCATGTGACTTTTTCTACCTGCTCAAAAAATCCCCACTCCACCAAAGTTGCCACAGGGAGGAGGGAGGGAGGGAGGGAGGGAAGGAGAGAGACAAGGAACTACACCCAATTTATATCCTGTCTATGTCTGCATTTAAGGACAGGAAGTGAATAGGGTGCTGGGAATCATAGTTTTGCTGGGGATCATAGTTTTTAGGATAACAGATACTAATTACACATTGCTATCTTAATTGGTGGAGTTTAAATAGGAGTGGACTTAGCTAGCTTTCTTACCCTTTTTTTTTTTTTAATCCTTACCTTCCATCTTAGAAGCAACACTGTATATTGGTCCTAAGGCAGAAGAGTGGTAAGGGCTAGACAATGGGGGTCAAGTGACTTGTCCAGGGTCCACAGCTAGAAGGTATCTGAGGCCAAATTTGAACCCAGGACTTCCTGTCCCTGGGCCTGGCTCTCAATCCACTGAGTCACCCAGCTTCCCCCCTTATTTAGGTTGCTTAACTACTCAGACTTTTAACTGTCTTGATTAGTTTTGCATGCTTTATTTATCTGGCTTTATTTGCTTAGTATATTGAAATATGCTTCTTACAAATCTCTCTCACTCTTTCTCTCTCCCTCTCTCTCCCCTTTCCTCCCTCCATTTCTCCCTCTTTCCCTCCCTCTTTCCCTCCCTCCCTCCCTCCCTCCCTCTCTCTTCCTCCCTTCCTCCCCACCTTTTCTTTCTGTCTTGGAATCCACACTAAGTATTGTTTCCAAGACAGAAGATTAATAAGGGCTAGACGACGGAAGTTAAGTAATTTTCATAAGATCACAGAACTAGGAAGTGCCCATGGCCACATTTGAGCTCAAGACCTCTTGACTCCAGGCCTGGGTCCATCCATTGAGCAACCTAGCTGCCTCACAAGTATATATCTTAACCTATTTAGGACTACAGTTTCCTTTTTATGTTGTGAGTTACTCTTTTAAAAATTTGACAACCATTTCTCTTGCTGGAAAAGGCTAATTCAAGAATCAAGTGTTAAATTAGTTCTTTCTACACTTCAGTGCTTTATTTTCCTCCTTCCTGTGTTTCTGACTCTCCAGATTTCTCTACCATGACTGGACTTAACTGACTTCTTGCTTCTGCCATGCAGGTACCTTTGTCCCATTGAAAAGCTCCTTCTTTGTCTCCATTTTGGGGACAGGTTCAGGTTGGCTGAGAACATATCTCTAAAGGCAGCAGAAGGGTTTTGTCCTGCCCAGCTGTCCTGACTTTTTAGACTTTGTCACCACACCTTCTTCCCTGCTTCTCCATCTTACATTTTGATGCCCTTATTAGCTGTCTTTTCCCATTAGAATATAAACAACATGAGGGTAGGAACTCTCTCTCTTTTTTTTTTTTACTTCTGCTCGTGTCCTCAGAGCTTAGCGTTGTGTCTGGAATATGTTAAGTGCTTAATAAATATTTGTTGCTTTGTCATTCATAAACTTGTACCTTCTTTATATGGGTAGGGGCCCATTCATTTGCCTTTTGTTTTCCTGAAGCTTAGCCTCCCATATTTTTATTGCTACTGTCTTTTGTTCATTCTGAGCTTTAGACTTTATTGACTCTAAACTTTTAGTATTATGCTCCTCTTTTGCCTTTCATGTGAAGGTTCTTTGACTTTTCTTCCAAATTTTCTTAAAGTTTGGGTTCATTAGCAAAGCTCCCCATTAAATTCATGTTGATTTATTTACATGACTCCCACATTTCTTCTACTTTGAGACTCTTGCTTGGATAGTTAGCCATGTTGTGGTATTTGCATCTTTTTTTTTTTTGGGTTAATAAAATCTCAGTTTTCTATCTCGAAATTTGTCTTCACAGGACTACAAACTGTTAGGGTTAAAATTATGGTTAAGACTGAATTTAATAATTATATTTGGTCTCCAATGATTTTATTTATAAAATCCTAATGAAACACCCAAACTCCGCTGGAAATTTTATGGTGATTTAATTGATAAGGTGGAGATTTAAGAAGAAAGAAGAAGGAAGGGGCTAGTACCTGGTAGGAAGATTAGGAGATCTAGAAAGTAAGGTATTGAGTGTGAAGGAGGGAAGAATCAGCCTGAACTCCAAAGAGGTTCAGCTAAGATGCTGGAACCTGAATCAGCTCAAGGGCAAAACTCACCACCCAACACTCCAAGATGTCCCAATGCCTAGCACACTCTCAGCTAGAGTCACCTCTCCAGGGAAAGAGGAGGAGAGAGGAAGTGACATACTTTATACAGATAGTTCTACATCACTTTCACGTGTCTCATCTGTACCAATGATGATTTAGCTTGACTTAGGACAGCCCAGAGGTCTGTCCTTTTTTCTGCACATGTCTGTTGAAGACCATTTCCTTAGATAATTAAATCTTGAGTTTGATGCAGACCTTCCAAATCTTGTTAAACTAAGAAGAGAGGAGCAATGTAGTTTCCAAGACCTGATTCTGTTATTCCAAGTATCTCCATTGTTATTGATCAAGAAATAGCTAAATCACATCTGATTAGGGTGGAATAGTTTTAAAATTCACAATACCAAAACATTAATGCCCTTTATACTTGCTAATTCAGTTTTACTCAGTAGCAAGGACAAACCATTGACTTTCTGGATGGAGAATTAATTGTCTGGCCTAATCCAGACCACATTTATACTCCCATATACAAAATCCAGTTTTGCAGTTTGAGGCAAGGTCAGGGAAATGACTCAGAAATGATAATAAAAGAAAGTTTATCTGTGTTTTTTATTCACTTGACAGTGAATTCCTAAGTTTTTCTCAGTAGACAAACACAGCTCAGATGCTAGAAACTTGCCCCAAATCTTTCATAGTGACTCAATTCTTTTCTTTGAAATGCTTAGATTCATTGACTTCAAGGGACAGCCTAGAGGATTGCATAATTCTTTTAGTTATGTAGTTCATGTATATAAGATCTTATTTCTGTATTTTTGAGTTATATTTCTCAACTTACATTTTCTTATTCTTTTGATAGTATCACTTTTTTTTTGGTAGCAATTCAGGAAAGAACATTAGGTGATGGAGAAACAAAAATAAAAAAAGGAAAACACCCTTGCCTAATAGGACCCTTCCTTCTAGCATAGACATACAACATATAACGCAGATTAATAAATGTAAGGTGATTTATGGAGGTAGAGAACATGCACAAGTAGGGGAAGATAGAGATTTTGAGTTAGAACTGATCAAAGCATACATTGTAGTCATGGAGGACAGCAATTTTCAGAGGCACCTGGATGGAAGATGGCAGGGAACAGTAGTAGGCCAGTTTGGCTAAAATAAAGAGTGAATAAGGGGAATAATAGAAAACAAGACTTCTTTGATAGGTGGCAAATACATTGTGAAGTTAATACTTTATTATAGAGTCAGTAGGCAGCTTCCAGAAATTTTTTAGCATGGTAATGGCATGATCTCACCTTTATTATAAGGTAGTTATATAGAGGTTAGATTGGAGATGAGAGAAAATAGAAGGTAGGAAATAAATGAGGAGACTGTTGTAGTACAAGTGAGAGACAATGAAGTAGTATCTATGAGTAGAGTCGGAGTAGGGGTGATGTCTGGGAGAGATGTCGTGGAGGTAGAATTACTAGGACTTAATTGATTAAATATGAGGAATCAAGGATGACTCCAAGGTGGCAAACCTAGGTGAGTGGGAAAATGGTCATAACTTTAAGAGAAATAGGAAAGTTTGAAAGTTATATGGTTTTAGGAAAGAGATGAGTTCTTATTTAGGACATTTTGGGCTTATAATGCTGATGGGTCTTTGAGGGGGAATAATCCTTTAGGAAGTTGATATTGAAATGAGATAGTTCACATAGACTGTAAATTTATGTATACTAGAAAGATGGCTAGAGGTATTCTTTATATTGATCATGAACTTGTACCATTTTGACTGGGGATAAAACAAATCCATATAATTATTTTGAGTATTTTCTTTACTTTCAAAAGGTTGTTAAAAAGACTTTAAGGACATTTTATTTTGTTATTGAATGCCTGTTGAGATTCGACTTCTTGTAAAGGAATCTTTTGTGTGTGTGTGTGTGTGTGTGTGTGTGACTGTTTTACTCTAAAAGCTATGTTTATCCATTTTCAAAAACCTGTGCCCTTTTGTTTTGCCTTTCATGTAAAGGTATGAGTAAAAATAGGAATCCCTATAAGGGAGCAGTTCAAAGAAAATCATAGCTAATGTTATCCCCAGAAGAATCCACACATTGACTATATTTACTATTAGAGTGGGGAAAATACTTCATTTTTATGGGAATCAAATTAGATTATTGACTTCATTCATTTTTTAAGTCTACATTACAGACATGGAACTTTAAGCTACTAAGTAATAACATATACCAGTATGTTTACTTGTACAATAAAGAAAAATTAAATATTTCCTCCTTGGAGAAAAGGTTCAATTTAAGCTTAAAGTAATAATATTTTATTATTTGACTTTCAGACGAAAGCAGACTGAATTTACCATCATATATTTATTTCTCACTTGGTACCATTTTTGCCATATCAGTTGAATTTTTGTCTTCAGAAATTATATAGCTTCTAAGACAACTGATATACAGTCACGGTGTGACCCATATTGAAGTAGAAAAAGTAAACTTTATATGTGTATATTCTACATAAGGGGTCTCTGATCAATACTCTTTTATGATAATATGGGTAATGCATTATAATTAAATCCCATTGTAAAGTCACAACCCTGCTTTAACATCATTCAGCCAGTCACCCATTCATAATATTGTTTTTCTGAAACTAGTCCCTGTGAAGCTTAGACTAAAATGATATTTTCGGGGAGTTAAGTGGAAATTTTATTCACTAACAGCATTATTTCTCAGAATGTTTAAGAAGAGAACAGATGAGTGGTGATTTGGGCTTGTGGTCAAAAAACCACTTGGAAAACTAAAACATGCATGCCAAATATTTTTTTGAATAAATGAATGTAGGTCATTTTTTAGAGACACATTAGGTGATCCCTGCTCCCATCGTCTTCTTTCACTTATTTTCTAGCATATAAACATATTTTTGCACTCTTTGTTAATAAGTGCTTGCTAATAAAAACTCCAGTGGCCAATTGACTGTGATGGCCCTCTCCAAAACGTGTGAGAGATCATCTCAACAGGATCATAGAATTTTAGAACTAAAGAAGTCTTTAGCGATCATTTAGTCCAATGTTGGAAATCCCATCTTTTCCTCCATTTATTCTATTGGTAGAATAGTAAATGCCTCTATTCAGTTTCAAGATGCATGTAAGGCCAGGGTCAAAACCTTTTATTCACCTAGTATTGATATGGTGATAGGTATTTTTTGCCATGTGGTAGAATATTTAATTTTAAATAGGCATAATTATTCAGAGCATCATATGTTGTAGGAAAACTATATAACTGTATAAATTTCTTTGAAGTTTAAAATTTGTTTCTGTTTGCAAATCTCCAAAATTATTCAAGCTTTTATTGAAGGTATATTTTGCTAGTGTTTATTTTGCTGATAGTGTTGGTAGCAAAAACTAATAAAATTTAAAATTAACTTGCATGCCAAGTCCCATTGAGCTAAGATGTCAAATGAACTTATGACGAGTCAGATTCTTATAGTCTTTATTCTATTTTAAACCAAAAAAAGGGGTATGGTTTAGGATGGGGACTCCCATAGCTGAACTGCAGTAATGTCATAGGTAAGTCTTCTTAGCCCATATAAACATCTGATAAAAGGATTAAGGAAGGATTCCTTTTTCTAGAGAACTCCCTCAGTGCATCTTTTCAGGGATCACTAACTATTTGAGTGGGGAAAAGAGCTAGACAAATAGATAGCTTAAGTGTTATGAAACACTGCCAAGTTATCAATCAGAAATGAAGATAAAATAGCTCTGAATTATAATATAAAACAATGGGAAAATATGATTCAATTTACTAACATCTGATTTTTGTAAAAAATCTCTCAGTTCCATGAGACTCACCTATACAGAAGGAAATGTTTCCCCATTCTGAATAAGGTATTCATTCAAGATTTAGTATCTCTTGCTATTTGATGGTAAGATCAGATATTATTGAATTAAAGTCTAATCATAGGGTTGTTGGTAGCCTAATTTGTTTATTAACCATGGCAAAAGTCATAAATGAAAATTACAAGAGATTGACAGTATTGTAATCATAAAGATGGGTAACTTTTAGGCTTTGCACAATTTTTTCTTGTTTTTAAGGTATGACCAGAGCAGCCTAGGGGCAAAGAAAAAGTAGGAGTAGGCATAGTTTGCTTTACAGACCTAGTGATTTTCTAATATTTTTTCTTTTGTCGGGTACATCTCATAGTTTTAGAAGGTCATTGTTCTTTGCTGTTTCAGCTTGACAAGAATGTGATGACTGTGATATTTCTGAAAGGAGATTGGGTGACTGCTGGTTATGGACAGATCTCAACCATACTGAGGTAGCCAAACTTTAATTTTCTTAGTAAAGACCAGGACAAGCGTCCCAAAGACATAAGGTTTTGCAGTCTAATTTAGGTTGGGAAACAAATGTGAAAACTTATTTTGAGGGGCAGCTAGGTGGCTCAGTGAATAGAAAGCCAGGCCTGGAGACATGAGGTCCTGAGTTCAAATGTGGTATCCTGACACTGCCTATCTGCATAACTCTGGGTGATTCACTTAACCCCAATTGCCTACCTCTTACTGACCTTCTGCCTTGGAACCAATACTGAGTATCAATTCTAAGATGGTAGGGAAGGATTTAAAAAAAAAATTTAATTGAGCCATTATAATTGCTATTGATAAAAACATAAGAACAGTCCATTCTTTGCAAAATAATTGAAAATGAATCTTTTTGAAATATAATCTCTATCAGAATACCTCTGCTTATAAAAAAAAATGTTTCTTAAATGCAAAGAAAAAGAATAAGGCTGTTTAAGGAATGTGTTTCTTATACTTTAAAATCTTGCTTTCTACTGCTAAAAGCATATTAACAAGTACAACTTAGAAACTTTTCTCTTCTATAAGTTTTATTATTTCAGATAATCTCTGGAGCAGCAAAATCAAATTTTGGACTAAGGCTTCAATTTTAGTTGTTTTTTTGTTTTTTTGTTTGTTTGTTTTTCTTTTTTCCTGAGTTTGGATGACCATGCCAAAATTGATGAATATGAGCAAATAGAGATGATTTCTGATTTGGGGGCCTCATTTGTGAGGCTGTTGGGCATAGATAGGAATAGAAATATCAAAACTGACCAAAGAAGGGTATAGGTTTTTCATTTGCATCCGTGTTTGCTAATGTGTTATCATAAAAAAATGTTGCCTATAACTAAAGACTGTGGTGGTAAAAATGGTCTTTATACCATGGCCTAGCCAACATACTATAGATCATACAGGATAATTATTTCCTATGCTATTCCTCTGAAATATGAAAGCAAGACCTAGTTAGATGTATTTCATCTGTTAGAGGTTCACAAAGAGACTAGATTTGGTACATTGTCATGAAAAATATTTTATTCATGGGATAGCTTTTTGGACAATTGTATTCTGTGCTGTATTACAATGGCACAATAAATTGCTGAATATACTGTCTGCTGAATATGACTTCACCATGAAAAATTTGATGCATTGGCGTAGGAAAGGTTGGAATATATCAACCTTTTCTGACAAGGGACTTTGAATTTTGACCTCATACAGATGACCTTTGTGTGTAATAAAAGTGAGCTTAATCTTCAGGTCAAGGTGGAGGTGAATGGCAGGGCAGTGCACTGAAGCTTGTGCTAAATATGGTGCATTATAGCTACCTACCTATTGGTTAAATTGAAGGCCAGCAGAGTTTGGAGTTATTTTTTTAAAATAGCATTTCCAGATGCTTATTTGTGGTAAATTGTGCTATTCTTTAACACTATCTTGTTTTTGTAAAACAAAAGAATCAGTGCAGATAGCTTATTAGTTTTAATAGGTAGATCTATTTTATAAAGTTTAATATTTTTAAGCCATCATATGTATTTATGCATGTATTTGTATATTTCTGACCCATAGAAAAACTGATGCTAAATATTTTTAAAATTGCTTGAGATCTGTAGAAAAGATGTTTGATATACATCACCTTGGAGGAAAACAGAAGAGTGTGGAGGGTTTTTTTTGTTTGTTTGTTTGCGTATTTATTCCTTTGGTAAGTTTGATTTTTATAGCTGGGATTCTCAACCTTTTCTGTATCATAAATCCCTTTGGCAAGCTGAGATCTATAGACCTCTTCCCAAAACAATGTTTTAAATGCTTAAAATGAAATGCATAGTATTATAAAGGAAACCACTTATATGAAAATACATTTATCAAAATATTTACCAAAGAAACACATTAGGAGAACACAACTAAGAGAGGACCCTGGTATCTTTTGAAAAGGCCCTACCTCCACATCCAATTTTAGCTAAGTTCTACAACCTACTATATATTTAAAACAACTTAAATAATGGCAATCAATTCTTATTACAAAATAATTAGAAAGTTTTCATTATAAACTAAAACTCACTCTTTTATTAGCTGCTATCTGAGGGATTCTCTTTTTTTCCTCTTTACTATGTTAGTTGTATATGACCTGAACATTTATTGAATACTCAGCCTTGAGTAATGGCTTTTTCTTTTAAAAAAAAAAAGTTTCAGAGACCCTAATGGAAAGAACTTCCACTCCTTTAATAGAGCCTGCAAAATATATTCTCCAGGACTGATCAGCTCTGAAGGCTCTAGAGGTTTGATGATTGGAATGGCAGGAAATCACGCTTTCAGGACATAACGAATTGACTAGGCCATCCATCATTTGTTAGCATGCGCTGAAACGCTGGGTTTGTGTGCAGAGGCCTGTGATTTAGTAAATACTTGGGAGATGAATAGAGCTTACACACAAGGGAAGATATTGCTGTCCTTCAGCAGCCGTAGACACAGACTCCTGCTGAGAAGGCCATCTGACGGCAGATCATCAGTAACTGGCCTGTCACAGTCAGCGGTGCCCACCGACCATCTCCAGTATATTAAATGCATTTTTAATATCTGCTTCAGTAGATTTAATGAAGAAAATTTAGTTTCCATACTCCAAGCCCTGCTTCCTCAAGTGTTTTAAAGCGTACACTGTAGGCTGAGGGATGGAGAGTATACAGGCAGTTAGGAGAGTTGATTGGAAAGGGAAGTTTAAAAATAATCATGTGTAAACAAAAATTGCTATTAGCTGAGAAGTCATATTGGTAAAGTAAAACAATAATTTTTTGAAAAAGAACATATTGATCATCTCCAAACTCCATTCTTCATAAGCTCAACCTACTGGAGCAAGCTTTGATATTTATAAGAAGAAAAATTAAGAAAGGGAAAAAGAGGTCATTTTACTATTCAACATGCTAAGGATTACAAAGTGCCATTGTGCTAGAGTTTGCCACTTTTCACATTCTTTATATAAGGTAGTTTTTAGGATATTTTCATTAGAAAGTTGATCAAGGACCTTTCAATTTTTTAAAATTCCTTCAAATTTTGAATACATAAACTTTCTAACTTATTTTCTTGTTATACTTCAGTTTTATATCTTGTGGAACAGTTTTAAACTCTGTGTATGTGTATGGGAGGAGAACCCAAACAAGGGAGGACTTGGTTTAAATTAGTTCTCTCTCTTATCTACAGAGAATGTAAAGTTTCTTCTTTTTCATTTATAATTTTAAAAATTGATACTTTTACGCTATTTAGAATTTGTGGATTTGTCTCTTCTAATGAGTTTTGGGGCTGACATTATTTACCACAAAACAGCAAGACAGCCAATTAGATGTAGTTGTAAGCATACACTTTAAAGGTTTTCCCTTCTTGCTTCAAGGAAAAAAACCCTCTATAATATGCTCTTGTGTTCACAGGAGAAGAAGAATCTACAGAATGGGACCTATAAATTTGATTCCCGTGTGTGTCAAAACAGTAATGTATTAAATGCATATTATTATAAAAATTTAAGGCATGTCTTAAACACACTTACATTTTTATAACACATGGCAATATTAAATAATACATTTCCTTGTTAGCATCTGTTTGCCGTCATTGTTGGCAAGGCCTATGATTTATTGCTTAAATTAATGACCAAGACCATTTTGGACCTGATATATGCCCCTAAGCTTATTACATCACTAAATAAAATAAAATGTAGGCGCTTGTGACAGAGACATTTTTGTAATTGTTTATTCCTTTAAGTGGCCCATTCACTGATTCACTGAAAGGTTCATAATGGTTGGTTTGCAACAAGAAAATAATCTCAGAAAGGTGAAATGTAGTTCTTGTCCAGGAATTGGGGGTTGAGAGGGTGTTGAGTTTCAGTAGGAATTTGTAACATTCTAGCTCCTTTCTCTTGCCCTCTCCTCTTAACCATGCCTTGTTGGGTGTCTTTGATAGATAAAGCTTCTGCACCTACAACCTCAGTCTCCTGTGCTGATTTCCTTCATAAGGATTTTAAGAGGGACTACTGATTTTTGGAGTTGAGTCTCATCTGTCCAAAATTTCCATGATGAGCCCTGAAAGCCCTTGTGAGAAAATTCTTTCATGAGGCTAGTGTTTCCTTAACTGGCATTTACTTAAAACATGATTCTGAATTTTAAGCACTTTTCTTTTGCTAGGTTTGAGCTATATCCTTTTTTGTGGGGTACCATGGATGACTTCATGGAGTAGGGACCAGTATTAGCTTATTCTTTCCCTTTGTTACTGTCACTTAATATTATATGCCCCTAATCATCCTTCTACTCGTAGGCTATTCATCTAATAATGACAATTCCATCAGGATATAGCTTTGGAATATGTTTTCTGGGTTTCTCCCTCTCAAGGTATCCTATTGACTACTTGTATCTTCGAGTGTTTGACAGTAAGGTCAGGTGTTTGAAGAGATTTAACCCTGCTTTTTGGATTACAGTGCTTATACACTCTCACCTAGAACCATATGGAGAATCTCAAGTGGAATCTAAACATATTACTTGTGGGAGGAGAATTATTATTTTGGAGACCATGGGGTAATTTCCTTGTCAACTATTCCTAACACAGAAAGACAAGATCTGGTCTCTAAGAATAATAACTTCTTTATTAATGTTCCTTATTCTCCTTTCATCCCAGGTGTTGTACATATTAATAAAATCATTTGTTGGAAATATATTAAGTCTTTATCTTAAAACTTCCCCAACAGAAAGAGAGTAGGAGCAGCAAAGAGATATTGACATTTGTTTTAATAAGACCTTGTAAATGGTTTGTAGAAGTCATTAGACCCACAAACATTATTTGTTCTAAAAAAAAAAGTTCTTCATTCCTAGCTATTTATATCATTGGCATAATTTTTCTTTATTTTCTATTAATCTTCTTGGTCTGTCTATCTATTTCTTTTTGGGAAGATCACAAGTGTCTGCCTGAAAGAAAGGATACCACTCTTTGTATGAAGATTTGAACCAAAAAGAGGACTAGGAAGGCAAAGATCTTTTTCCTTTTGAGTTCCACTCTATTTTAGGTGCTAAATATTAGATTTACCTATACAGCACACACACACACACACACTAACACACAGTATATGGATCAACTGTGTACTTGCTCTCCTTTATTAGATTTGTAAATACCTTGAGGCAGGGGCCATGTCATTTACTGTGTCCTGGTCAATATTTTGGACTGGAGATGAGATTTCATCAATTTAGGGAATTTCTGGAGAGGAAACTCCCTTTACTGATGCAGGTCAGCAACTTATTGGTAACCTTTATTGCCTGAAGTCTTAACAAGTAAATTGATTTACCCATGGTCATGTAGTAAGTGTCCAAGGCAAGACTTGAATGCATGGCTTCCTGTCTCTAAAGCTAGCTTTCTTATCTATCATGCCATGCCAATTCTTACTCTACTACTTACTAGCATGTATTATGGTGGTCTAGTAGACTGAAGGAGTTAATTCTCTTTTCCAAAGGTGAACAGACTATTCCCTTCTCCTTGGTAGAACTCAGCCCATTTTTCTTTCCTCTTGGGTCAGAGTATTTGTTTTAAGGCCTATTTAAAAATATTAAAATATTCAGTAGGGAGCTAAGTGCTTAGTGTGGTGTTCTCCTTAATACTCAATGAAACTAAAATAGCACACAGACAGGGAACCATTTGTTATATTTTACTATATGAAGCAATAGCTGGGTAAACCTTAACCTTGTAATTTTGCAACTTCCACTTTATCATGTAGCTGTAAAAGGTAATCAAAATAAATCACAGGAGATGAAGAAATATTTTCCAGTGCATTTTGTGTGCTTTCAGAAGTGGTGCTTGATCCATGAAATTTTAGTAAGCATATTAAATAATACAATATGATGTGCAATGTGTCAGATCTGATAAATTATTTTGTATAGGACATTTATACAACATATGCTGAGCTGCTATGTGAACAGCTTAATGACTATAAATTATGTTAATCTTTCTTGCCATATTTACTTTTTTTACTCAAAAAAATAACGTGTTTGCCTTTATCCTTTTTTGGGAGGGGTGGTTTAAGGCAGGGAAAGCTAATAAAAAGATCTAAGAAAGGTGTAGGTCACCCCTGAGATACTATGACAGTGATCCAGGGTTCCTCAGCTGTGCAATGTACATAACACAGATGTTGGAGAGTCATCTGTCAGCCATGCCTCTCCCATGGAGTTAAAGTTATAGGAGGAAAAGCATTTGACACAGTGCTGTCACTGTTCCATTTTCACAATAGAAGAGCATGCAAATATTGAACCTCCTGCTTAGCAGTAGTGCCCTGTCTAATGTCTGTGCTGGTTAGAATAAAAAATCATGGGTGCATCGTGGGCTCAGAGATCTGACAAAGGTCATGCTATGTTGGGCATTTGAAATGGAAATTGTCTGGACTTAGATTTTATAAAGCTCCCACTGTTGTGTGTGTGGGGAATTTCAGCAGGGTTTTGTCCCTGGAGAGGCCTCTTAGGCCCTTTTCTGTCCTATGAATGAATTTAGATGTGAGGGTTACTCCTGCCTTAAAACTGTTAAGTTCATTTTGCATACATCCCCAGAGAGAAAAACTGGCAGATGCTTTTGTCTTGGAAGTGTTTAAAAGAAAACTGCAGAGCAGGAACAAGAGAGAGAAGGGGCCCTGTGTGGAGTCCCAGAACATTTTGGAAATGGCCAATATGCAGTTTTCATCAGTATGAAGGCGGGGCGCAATATGGTGCCTGGAGCTCACAAGGGAATATGAATGTTGATTAAGCATACTCCCAGGCTTTGAAATTCTGAAAGCAGTGTCAGAATAATGGATGTTGAGCAAATGTCAAGCATTTGTTAATTTCTCTGTTATTTGGAGTTTATCTACCATGATCAATCAAATAAACTAGTGCTTCTCTCTTGTGGCATGTGTCATTGATATGGTGATTAGGTGGCTAGAGAGACCTTCTGCTTTTTTCCAGGTAACAGATTATAAACGAATAGATGCATCTTTCCAGTTAAAGGTTTGTTTATAGCTTGGTTTAGTGGAGACTGTTACATTAACTGGGTACTTTGGGAATGATATGAAAATTTCATCCTGGACATGCTGAAGGCATTGAGAGTGCTACCATTCCCATCACCAAACTTAAAGTGAGGACCATGGTTGTCCATAGTAAATCTGGTTTTTGGTGGCTTACAGCTTAGTTGTAAAGCTGGAAAAATGGAGTTTTGATCCAGGATTAATTCTGGCATCTTAACACTTGGCATCAAAATTGAATTTGTCTTCTTTTTTGTCCTTTTTCCAATTTTTAATATTTAGTTTTCATTTAGTTATTGATTTTGGTGCTGAAAGAGACAAAAGATGATAAAATACTTATTTTTTTGAATATGCATTTCCAGAATAGTCCAACATTTTACATTTTATATATTTATTTATTTATTTATTGAAGGATGTTCAGAATGATTCTCACATTTGAATGAATCAAAGACTTTTTGGGTACATTTTCTTCTTTGAAAATGATTGTAAAGCATGTATGTAAAGAGGGCAAGGGACTTGCTACTCTCATTTAAAGTGTGTATGATCACGCTGATATTTGAATGTGACTTGACATGATGTATAATGTCTCAGATGGTGTATTCAAATAGCTTCATAGATTTGGCTCAAGAGGGGGCATTAAAGGTCATCAATGTCAAAATTGTCATTTTACTGTTGAGGAAACTGAGGTCCAAATTGATGCCATGTATATGTTATCTTTACCATTAGAAAATAAACTTCTCAAGGTCAGAGGCTGTTTATATATTTATTTTTTGTCTTTTCTATCCCCAGGGCTTTGCCCAGTGCCCAACACTAAATTGACATCCAAGAAACACTAGTTGATTGGTCGATTGCCTGAGGTGATACAAGGTAGTGAATAAAAAAGCTAGGATTTGAACCCAGGCCTTCTGACTACAAATTCAGGGTCCTTTCTGCTGTTCCGTTCTGCCTGTTTAATATCTCCTTTGAAGATATCAAAACTTCTTGTTAGTCTATAGTTTTTCATCATGACTGATTCTTTGGGATTCCATTTGGGATTTTCTTGGCAAAGATTTTAGAATAGTCTGCCATTTTCTTCACCAGCTCATTTTACAGAGGAGGAATCTGAGGCACATAGGGATAAGTGATTTGCCTAGGATCACACAGCTAGTAAGTGTCTAAAACCAGATTTGAACTCAGGAAAAATGAGTCTTCCTGATTTCAGATCTGGTGCTCATCTGCTACCTGTCCTATGACAACCTCTAGGCATAAGGCTACTTCAGTTACCATAATGACAAATTTGGCTCTATATTTACATATATTTGATCCTTTTTGTTTGCCATTAACTATTCCCATTTATAATCTCTTATCTCATGTGCCTAACATGAATGATTATTTTAGGAATAGAGGTAGGTTACCCTGGTCAAGGAATCAGGAAACCTGGGTTCAAGGCCATTTATTAGCTAGGCAACCTTGGGGAAATAAGCCACTCTCCTTTTCTAAATCTCAGTTTGCTTATCTGGGAAGTGGAAAAAACAATAATTGTACTATCTTCTTCATAAGACTTAGAAGGAAAATAGTTTGCAAATCATAAATACTCTGCAACCACCACAACAATCATAAATGACATTACTTTCATGCTTGTAAAGTACTTTCCCTATATTTTATTTTAGTCCTACAACAACTCAAAGATATTAGTCCTATAGGCATAATTATCTATATATTTTAGGTAGAAAACCACTTGCAGCTCAGAGAGGTTTCATGATTTGTCCCTTGTAACTTGGCACATTAGCTGTAACTTATGGTCTTGAAGAGTGGATCAGAATGCTCAGAGGTTTAGTGATTTGTCTAAGGTCACATAGCTTCTATGTGTCAGAGTCTGGAACTTGAACCCCAGGCCTCTGGTTCCAAGGCTAGTCTTTTGGCTTTCTCTCATACTTCTGCTGTTCCGCTATGCTAAGAAATTAAAAAAAAAAATGGGCTGGGATTGATTTGGCCCAAGTCAGAATAATAAAGGAAGGAGATGGGAGTACAGGGCATAGATGTACACACACACATAATGTTTGGCAGTGATAAAGATGACCTACAGTGGGAAGCTTCATATCTCTACTGATGCTGAATATGCAACTGTAATCCTGTTAGGAAAATGAGAGAGCTGTGTCCTAGAAGAAATGAAGAGTGGGTAGGTAGGCATCATTCCTGTTATCACCCCAACCATCACCTCATTCCCTTTGCTACGTGATTCACAAGGGAGAGAAACATTTCCTGGAGAATTATCAGCCAGGAAGCAAGTATTAACAGCCACTCTGTGCCAGGTGCTGTTCTCAGGGCTGGGGCTACAAAGGCAAAATATAACAATAATAGATAGTGTTTATATGGCACTTTAGAGTTTGCAGAGTGGTTTACGTAGGTTGACTCATTTCATTCTCACAGCAACCCTGTGAGATAAGTTGCTATTATTATCTGTGTTTTACAGATGAGAAACTGAGGTACAGTGAGGTTAAGACTTGCCCAAAGTCTTAACATATTAAGGGCTATGCAATAGTGATTAATTGACTTGCCTAAGGTTGCATACCTAGAAAGTGTCTGACCTCTCATCTAGGTCTTGCTCTCAATTCACTGAGCCACCTAGATGCCTCCTCTCCTCATCTTTTTTTTTTTAATTATTATCATCAACATTAATAATAAAATTTCTTTTTTGGGGGTCTCAGTTTCATTTTTCCTCTTCCTTTCACTTTTCCTTTTTTAGTAATCCTTTTACACATGATATTTCCTCTCGTTCTATAGGTTCAACGTATGCTTTTATGACTAGAGGACTTTGCTTGGTTCATTCATTAAGTAGGGGAGACATTGCCAATGATGATTGGTATTTGTAGTGTAAAATACAAATGGCAATTAAAAATTCTAATAATCTTCCATATAATATTGGCTAGTAATTTTGAAAGTCTGACCAAACCTTTTTTAGTAGGTTGGCTATCAAGCAACAAAAGACTCTTGGTTTCATCCTAGTCTTTTTCCATTTGTAATCTCTCTGTTGGCTGTGATGAATAGTGAACTTGTTAAAAGCAAGAGGGAGGAAGAAAATTGAGGAACAAGTATTTTTTAAGCTGTACCTAATCCCTGAAGTGATTTCAACCTGAAAAATACATCTCAACTTTTTAGAAAGTAAGTTCATTTTACTTTGGGGACAGATGCCTAGAGTTTAGGAATCTTTCCAGAAATATGTAACAGATTCACTTTCTCATACATTCTTCTATCTACATTAGATTGCAGTTTGAAATAGGTTGTAATTGGTCCTATGCTAATTTTACTTCTACTTTTGGCAAGGACAGTTCATTTTTCAGTAAGATCAAAGATTACTCATGAATCTTGAATAGTTAACTAAGACTTTCTTCTCTTGTTTTTTGCATATTTTTTAAAATCTCAGGAATAAAGAGAAATTGAATTATTTCTTCTCTTAGAATTTTGATAAACAAAGGACATCACACACATTCATACACATATGCCCATACATATACACACTTCTAAATTAAAGGTTGAAGCATAAGTATTGAAATGAAAATTGTGGGCTTTTTCTTTTCTTTATCTCACTTTGGCAGGAAAACAGACTTACAATCATAGGATCTAGACCTGGAAGATACCTTAGAGGCCATCTAGTGTAAGAAGTCCCTCATTTTACAAAATGAGGAAACTTAACATTGAGAGAGGTGAGTAATCTTAGGCAAGATTACTACAAAGGCAATAAGTATCAAGGTTCATTGTCAAAACCTGCCAACTCTTAAGTCCAAATGCAAAACACATTTCACATTTTTTTAAACCCTTTTTTAAACCCTTATTTTCTGACTTAGAATCAATATCAATTCCAAGGTGGAAGAATAGTAAGGGCTAGGCAATTGGGGTTATGTGACTTGCCCAGGGTCACACAGCAAGGAAATGTCTGAGGTCAGATTTGGTCACATGATTTTTTGAAACATAGTGATAATTTTGAAATAATTCACATTTATATATCTCTATATATGGTATCTTTCCTGAAGAATGTAATCTCCTTGAAGGGAGGAAGGGAATAAGCATACATTTTGACACCTACTATATGACAGGAACTATGCTGAATGCATTCTAAATATTATCTCATTTAGCAAGATTTCCTCCTTTAAAGCAGAGACTATTTTTATTTGTATTTTTGCTTCCTCAGTACATAGGAGAATGTCTTGCACATAGTAGGTATTTAATTGATGCTTGTTTAATTAAAAACCACACTTCCTTTATTTGTCTTAGCCAAGAAATGAAATGGTTTTTTGTTTAATGGTTACTAATGTTTATATATGCCAAAGCAAGGGCTTTAAGTAGAAGAAACAAGTGAAACACTGTCACGTGTCTGATAACTGTGCATCTAAGTTTTAAGCAGTGGCAACAAAATATGTTTTTGTAAATATGACAGTTTCCTCTAGCAAGCGTTGCTAAAACATTGACAATATTTAGGGTTCTCCTAACTTGTAGTGGTGTAATCTGAAACTTGGGCAGCACTCCTTGTGCTTCAGTGATCAATTTCACCCTGAAGAAAATAGTTCTACACCCCTATGTGCACTTGACACATGCAAATGCTAAATACAGTAGCAGCATGAGGCCTCTGTCATTAACAGTAATTTATGTAATGAAAGCCACCTGGCTGTTTTTATAATTAATTGCTTGTAAATAATAAATTTAAATGTAATTTATAGTTTTCTAAATTTGATTACTATCTAGTCCCAACAGCAAACTTAAAAAAAAATTGGCACTTCCATTGATTTTATTTGAATGATATTTTAAAAAGTGCATTTTGAGAGGTAAATACCAAGTAAGGGTATTTTTGGAGGTAAATGATACAATTAAAAAATGTAATTAAGTCCCTACTGTTTTTGTTTTTTAAATTAGAGTGAGAATTTAGAGATAGTTTCATTGCTTAAGAATTATGCCTTTTATTTAAGAAGATTTTTAAGGGGGGGGCATATATAATGTTTCACATTCAAACACACAGGTAAATGAACATGGCTTACTCAATGGTGAAGAAAGAAACACTATTTTAGAAGGAAAAAAAATTCATACCAGTATTATTCCATTGTAGCTAACAAAGTACACAAAGTCCCAACTGTCCTAAAAGAAATTGATCTTCCCTGGTACTAATCAGAGACTTTGCCCAGTGGACTTGCCTAGTACAATAATACAATTAACACAAGAAGGTTCAATGTATTTCTGTTTGTGCATATGGCCACATACATCAACTGCCAAGGGATTCTTTTGTCTGATTAACTGGAGAATAACTGGTTCAAACGGCAGAGAGAAAGAGATATACACATACATATACACACACACACACACACACACAGATTTTTAAAGTATGTTTTCTGTATTTTTACTTAAAATGAAACAACATTAAATGACAATGAGATGTTTTAGACTTACCTGGATGCCTTAATACATGTATGTTATTAAATGTTTCCCAATTTCATGTTCTCTAATAATTTGTCCAATAAAGGTTTTATATACCCTTTGGAAACATATACAGTATAGATTAATAGTGACTGTCACCTTAACAAAATTATTATTGGCTTGATATAGCAGGAAGACCACTGGGATTTCAAGTCAGAAAATATAGGTTTAAATACAGACTTTGATGTTACATTGTGTCTGGTTAAATTATTTAATTTCTCTCAGGTTTGCTTTCCTCATCTGTAAATAGGGATAATGCTTATGCAACTGACATCACAGGATTATTAGGAAAACTCTGTGGTGTGCTTGTAAATGTTTAACAACCACTTCTCTGGGGGTTAAAAAATGTACCAGACACAGACTCTTTTTAAAGTATAATTTATATAAAACATCCTCTCCATCACTTTCTTAAGTCTAGACAATTAACAAAATAATAAATCAAGCCTTGATTTGTGGCTTTTTGCCAATTTCTGAAGTATAAATGCTTACTTTGAAAATTTAACTACCAGCTCTCACAAAGCCAACTTTAAGCTGCCTTCAGCACATCCCTGGGAAAACTCTTTATAAAATATTACATAAATAGGAACTATTATTTATTACTGCCTTTTAAAAATATATTGTCTAGAATTATTTTTCAAAAGATCAAATGTTTAGAAAGGAAATTGGTGTTTTGATTTTGAGCCTTAAGAAACCAATTTAGGGACTAAAGATATTTTCCCTAATGATATTATATTGACATTTATAGATAGATTGCAGATGCATGCTGTTCTTTGGAGGTGGGAGGTGGAATACATTTCAACAGTACTTTTTAAATGCATTTTTAACAGTGTTTTTCTTTTAAGATGCCTAAGTAGTTCATGAGAAAACTACAGTTCTGTCAAATGGCAACTTTGCTTGTTGACTGGGGTATGAGATCAGGAAGTTGAATAGATAAGGTGTCTTTTTTATCTGTATTTCTGCAGAACTTATTGCCTCAGAAGCCAGGGATGGTGTGATTCCCATCCATCACCTCAATAGCCGCCATCCGACTAGATTCATCATTTGCTTTCTGAAGTCTCATAATCGCCAAGGGCTTAGGATGTTGTTCCCTGCCTCCTTTTACATCACTGAAGAAAGAAACTATGCAACAGGTGCAGGAGTGTGCTAATTGTAGGACACCCTTCTCTGTTCAGAAGGGACTGTGACATACAGTTTGGTATCTTTAAGAGCTATGTGACCTTCTAAAGTCCCAAATTGAAGCTTGCTAACAATTCCAACAGACTAATTATAATTATAACTTTTAAAGAATTATAAAGTACTTTTAAGTTTTCCCAAACCTCTCAAAGTTCAATGAAAGGTTTGAAGACATGAATATCATAGATACACTCCCTTTTCAAGGGCTCCAACTGTGATAACATTTGATTATAGAAGTGAGAATTTGACCCATAGCTTATCACTTGCCTCATTAACATGCTTTGGTGACCAGGGTTTGTACTTGACAGGAGTGTTGTTATCTTACCCTGTGTTCCAGAATTCCTTTCACCTCTTGCTCTCTGCTGATGGAAAACCACTGCTGATAACCTTGATGTTGGTGTCAGATATTTTCTTCAGGAGTATTTTGTATAGGCTACTACCAAAATTATTTCCAGCCACTTTAGTTCTACTTCGGGTATATATAACTATTAAATCCATAGTTCCTTTTAGGCCATGTGACTATAGAAATTCTTCTTTTGATACAGTTTGATGGTTATACACCTTATTCACTAAAATGATAAATTTTGGTATTAAGGTGTGTAAACCATGGGTTTTCTTTTTCATTTCCTTGAGGTAGAGTAGTTTTCAAAGCATGACCAAGCAGGGAAAATGGATAAAACATTAGGTTGTTCACAGTGATTGAGTTTGAAATTAGGGTAAACATGTTAGGGGGCAGTACTCTTTTCATAGGGTAGGAGAATTACAGAGATGTATGAAGGACCTCTGTTTGGTAAGCCTTTTGAGTTACACACTTAAGCAACCTTGTTTCTGTAATCTGGATGAGAAGTCTTTGGAAATGAAGCACCTCTGATTCAAATAACAGTGTAAAAGTAAACCTATTCTTGAGAAATTTAAATTTTTAAGAGTTTTTTCCCCTTTGCCTTTTGATGATGCCTATTTAATCTTAACAGATGAGTAAATAGAAATGCCTAAACTTGATTTTTTTATGTTGTCCTTAGATTCCCTACTTGTAAGAGTTGCTTTTAGTTTAACCTCCAAGGTTTTTTACAATGCATAACCTCCCAAAGGGAATAATCACACATAGCTCAGTGATGTTCCTGTCAGCTGACAACTACCAGTGAACCCCTGGTGCTCAATCAGGTTATTGTTCAATAAGATAGTGGTTAATTTACAGTAAGAGAGGTGGCCACCTGTCCTAGGCTTGACCTAAGCACATTGGAGATCACAGACCTGTGAGTTTGGAAGTTCCAGCTGCTTTTTTAGCAAAAGCTGCCATTTTGTTGGAAGTTTGTGAGCTAATCAGTGACAGTAGTTGGATGATGTAGTAGTGGTTGCTATGGTGGCTGAATTCCCTCTGTGAGAGTACCCAGCCCCCTAATCTGTAACTCTCTGGCTGTCCAGATCTGATGAAACTGTTCAGAATGACATGTGGTGTGCACTGATATATTGTAAGCTCCTTGAGAGCAGGGATAGTTTCATTTTTGCCTTTGTATCCCACTATGGCCTCACAAAGTAACTGACCCAAAGTAGGTTCCTAATAAATTCTCACTGATTTTGGAATGGCTTCTTCTTGCACTCACTACCCCAAAAAGGTTGTCTGACAGGAAGGAAGCAACAGTCTTGACAAGAGACACATCTTTTATTTCCCAGGAATCTCAAGGCCACGTTTTCATATTATTTAAAAATTAAATGTGTCAGTTAGTGTAAATAAATGTATTTTACTTTAACATTCTCTTGTTTGCATGTGTAGAATAAATTATTAGAATTACTGCAACACAATACAAGGACATCTGAATCCAGATTTAGGGAGAGGTAAACTCTTCTTAGCAGCCTGTGGGGCACAAAGCTAGCTTCCCTGGGCTATTACTGAGAAAGGGGATGATAGGTATTTTTATCGCAGCAGGTATGAAAGAAGCAACATAGAGTATCTAACCTTCCTACAAGGGAGGGGACATTACCATGGCGAGGGCCTCTTCTGGGAGATACACAGTTTTTGGTAATAACCCTATTCAAGTTGTTTGCCTTCAGAAAATGTTAAATTTAACCAAGGTTGGTTGACAGTTGTTTTTTTTTACAATATAGTTGTTAAACAATCTCTTGAGTGTCATTTAAAAGGGTAAACATGTTTTAATGTATTTCTTCACTTATGCCTTCAAAAATGCATGCATATGAAATACATCCTAAGCACATAATCTAAGTTACATGAAGATTGAATATGAAGTATGCTGGCAAAATACTAAGAATAAAATTTGTGAAAAATCAGTAAAAATATGATATAAGATTGTTTTTCATAGTATAAATTTTTAAAAATTCTTAAAACACCACAAAGTTACCTGAAAAAGGTGTTGAAATAGAATTTGTGGAATACAGTTTATGGACCATATCTCTGAGATTTATTTCTATAGGTGAAAGTAAGCATTTGGAGAGATGACAGCCTCAGAGATTCCAGAGGGGCTGGAGATTGTACTAGACAAAAAGTTAGATGGAGAGGCAGGAGAATAACTTTACCTTCATCTTAATTATTGATCCATAACAAGTCATTTAATCCTTTGGTGCTCCAAATACCTGTAAAATGCACTTTTACAGTGTTTGTTTATAGTCTGTCTGTCTGTCTATCTGTGTGTCGGTCTATCTATCTATCTATCTATCTATCTATCTATCTATCTATCTATCTGTCTGTCTGTCTGTCTGTCTGTCTGCCTGTCTATCCAGTCCATACACACAAAAATATGTATGTATGCGTTTACATACATATTCACATGTGTGTATGTATATATATGTTCACATATATTTTCTTTCTTTCTTCCTCTCTGTTCTTCTCCCCTCTCATTCTGCTTCTGTTTTTCTTCTTTCTCCCTTCCTCTGTTTCTCTGCTTCTCCCACCTCTTTCTTTTTCTTCATCTTTTCTCTCTTCCATTCTGTCTCTTTCAGTCTCTCCTTCCCTCTTTTTGTCTCTTTTTCTGTTTCCCTCTCTTTCCATTTCTCTCTCTGCCTCTTTCTTTGTCTATTCTCTCTCTCTCTCTCTCTCTCTCTCTCTCTCTCTCCCCCTCTCTGTCTCTGTCTCTCTCAAATGAATTTGAATTTTGTCCTATTGTAAATCCATGAAAGAAAGGGTTCTGTGGTTTTTATGAGAGGGTCATTACTGGAGAGGGGAAATATTGCATCCTCAGGAGTGTAGTTGTTAGAGTTCTATATGTACTTGAGAAATGAGAAATATAGTTTAACAGATGTCAAAGATGTTGCTTCTACTGAACTTCTGACAGATACTAAGCCATATTCTTCCTTAAGTGTTCTGTTTGTAGAAGATCTTGGGATTGTCAGTAGCTTGGTCCAAAATAGAAAATTTCTCCAATGACACTCAGTACAAAAAATACATATTCAGACACCAAGAAAGAGATACCAGACCCTCAAAACAATGCTATTAGATGTTTCTCCTAGTTCTTTCTCTTTCCTTTCCTTTAAATACCATCAGCTCTGTTGATGATCAACTTTTAAAAACTAACACCATCAAAGAGGCCTTATTCTATGGGAGTGGAAGTTTTGTATCCACTCTCCTTTCTCCACAGGTCACTTGCACTGCCTTCCCAATTGCGCTAACAATAGTAGCTTTCAACATGACCACTTAATTTCTCTATCTGATATTTCCTGGTGGTGACATAAAAATTCAAGTAGTAATGACCAAATGCTACTTGAGAATACGGAAACAATTCATTTAATTTATAATGTGCTTATAACTCTTAAATGCAGGTAGGAAATAGTGACTAAAATCCTCTGGCTTGCTAGCTTTTCAAAATCTTTATATTTGAAAAAACATTTTAAAAAAGCAAAAGAGAGAAGAAAGCAAAACTCAATTTAGATAATTTTCTTTGATGAAATACTCAAATAGATCTAAAACTGACCTATTCAGAAGTTCTCTCCACCATGCAGATCCCAACTCAAAATTAACTGCCCATTCTGTGGTTTTTGTTCAGATTCTCCCATATAGCCAACAATAGCGGTCCACTTAAATTGCTGCAAGCCTTACTAGTTTTAGTTTTTTCTCCCTGTCATTGCTAGGGTAATTGGGGAGCACTCTAGCTGTCCACCTGTCATTTTTTACCATTGCCATGTGACCAAGCCACCTTCTGTCCCTTTCATACAGATCCTTGATGATATCTCAATATATTACTTTTTCCATTTTGCTTCTCTTCAGTGAGGTAAATGTAGCAGACTCTTAAACATTTCTTGGCTTTAATTATATACCTCTTACATTATGTAATAAAATTATTTTAAAAACACAATTTTCTATCTCTGTATTTAGTATCAGGCATATGTGAATGAATTGATCTGCTCTGTGTAATGAATGATTTCTTGCATGTTCACTATTTTTGTCCATATAGATTTTTATTATCTTAGCCTTATATATAGAGATATACTTGTCAAATGCAAGTACTAGCCATGGAATATGACATTTAATCTCCCCACCCTCAAAAAAGGCATCTGCAAAAAGTAATAGGTGACCTGTTTTTAAGACAACTTGTAAAAATTTTTCTAAATGAAAAAATATTCCAGCAATATCTAATACTGGCAATTTTCCTCTGTCACTAGAACTTATTGGCCAAGCAGGTCAGATATTATTAAAGTTCAAGAGGCCCAGTGGGAAAAGTCATGGTCTTGTGCTACTATGAATTTTAAATGCTGCCATTTCTGTGTGTTACATGATCATCTGTTCTCACAAGTCACTAAAAATGTATAGTAGTTGTTAGACCAAATTCAGTGTCAAGGTTATAGGAATGATTACTCTTTTGCCTTGTCCTCTTGGAATTTTGAGACAAAATTATTTGTATATAGTTCAAATATTTTTAAAAAATGAAGTCATCTTAAAGAACTTTAATTAGAGGCCATTAGTTTTGATTTTTTAAAAACATACTTGTAGTTTTAAGGAATTAGAGCTATAGAATAATAGAATGTTAGAGCTGGGAAGGATCTTAGAGGCCATTTAGACTAATCCTTTGTCTGAAGATCAGTCTTTTTCATATCATCTTTGACGAGTAGTCATCCAGGTTTTACTCAGACCCTGCATGATCCATCTAGACCAACAGACATTTATTAAGTGTCTACTGTGTATTAGACCCTGTGCTTAGTGCTGGAATAGACTTAGTAAAATGACAGTCTCTGCCTTCAAGGAGGTTAAAGTCTAAAAGGGGAGAGTCCACACAAAAGGAATCAAGAAAGGAGCAGGGTGGGGGACCAGGGAGAACCCAGTACTGGAGTTGGGGAAAGGTTTTTGTTCCATGGAGTTAAAACCAGGGATGAGCAGCAGATTCAAAGTAGAATACTCTGGGAATCCAGTTTTTACTCTCTATAAAGGAAGGTATTGGGAGGAATTTAGTACTTCCCTCTCTAGCTCTCCAGCCATCATCTTGGATGATATTTTATTTTGCATTTCATGTGTTATTCAGTTTCACATTCTCATAGGATCAGCAATGATCATAGCGACCTATTCTCCAAAGTCTGAATACAAACGAGGTGGCTGCAGGACAAAAAAGTAATATGACATAGGTTCACAAAAACAAAATGAAATTACATGATTTATTTTCTTCATTTTTAAAAAAATATAATGACTGATAAAAATGTTTGTCATTGAAGAACTGAAGAAAGTGAGAGAGGAAGTATCAATCTAAGCTTGAATTAGCAGCATGATGGTGAGTTTATCTTATTCCATAGAGTTGAAACCAGGCAGAGCAATAAATGCAAGGTGATCAGAAACAACTTATGTTATGAGAGAGACAAAGCAAGTTTTCATAAACCCCTCACTAATTTGGGCAGAATTAAGCTGAAACATATCTCCTCTGTTGCAATTCATAATTCACTAAGTTGGATATTTTTAATTCCCCATAACATTTCAAAAGACTGAGGCAAACAAGAGGTACCCATGTTATGAGAACTACAACACACATTTATAAAGCCAAGATGTATTTTATTGAGAAAGATGTCATCTTTCATCCTGGAAACATCAGAGGATACTTTGCTTCCTTTTTGCAAACTTTTTTTTTGGAAAATGGCTATTGGAAAATCTGGGACTCCCTCTCCACAACAACTGTTAAGACCTTAATAAGGAAGAGAATGAATTTAGTGACAATTGGAGTTTTTTTTTTTTTTAACTCATAATCTTTGCCATTCATTTGCTATGGGAAACAAGTGTAGGTGGCAGTAGGTGCAGTCTAGAGACACCAGTTAAGTGGGCATTTGACAGTCATTGTGCTTTATTTATAATTATGTCTGCACTCTAGTTAGCTACATGGGCAGCCAGGTAATATAGTGGAAAGAGAGCTCTGTCCTTGGAACCAAGAAGACTCATCTTCATGAGTGCAGATATGGCCTTAGACACCTCCTAGCTGTGTGATCTAATCCCTATTGCTAGCCCTTAACACTCTTCTGCTTTGTAACCAATACATAATATTGATTCTAGGACATAAGGTAAGGGTTTAAAAAAAAGAGAGAATTAGTATTCTTCTGGGAATATTGATTCATAGTGGACTAGAATTTATACCCAGACCAATCTGTTCTGCTTCCCACATCCCCACCCCCAGGCCTTGGCAATGAATTCACCAGCCAACTTGACTTTCATCTTGCCACTGGAGTTCGATGACTTAGAGAGAGTGAAGCTGATGACTTTGGACCACTCTGCCTCACTATACTCCGGTTCATACACTAGTTGAAACATCAGCCTATCTCTCTTAGAAAACGAAGGACAAACAATTAGAATTAGTAAAAATAGAGCGAGAACCCTCGTTTTTGAATGTGGTGTTTACCAAAGATCAAGCATGACTCCTATGGATCCCTGACAGTGACTTTTTTATATTGAATAATTGAAAGCCTTTGTATTCACTTTCTTTCCACGAGAAAAACCCAATTGAGAGCCTTTTGGTGTTTTATTGTAGGATTATCGAATTAGAACTCTTAGGAAAAATTAGGGTTATTCAATATAGCCTCCCTCATTTTCTACTTGCTGAGTTTTAAAGAGTAAATTACTTCGCAAAGGTCATTTAAGTAGTAAGCATCAAAAGTAGGATTTGTACACAGGTCCTCTGACTCAAGAATTTGTGTATTGATACCAATTGATACCCAACTTTTAACCATACTTTCCAACTTCTACTCATGATTGGCCAGGGATTTTGATTATCTGTTTTGGTTGATATGGCATAAATTATTTATTATTTAAAAACCCTTACTTTCTGTCTTAGAACTGAGAGTATCAGTTCTAAGAAGAATGGTATGGGTCAGGTAATTGGGATCAAGTGACTTGCCCAGGATCACATAGCTAGAAGTATCAGAGGCCAGATTTGAACCCAGATCTTGGCCTGGCTCTCTCTCCACTGAGCTACTTAGCTCCCCCTACAGCATAAGTTATTATATATGATATAGAGCATTATATTCTTATACACTGAGGTTTGGCTTTAGTTTGATCATCTGAAAAATGCTCTAATTGGATAAGGGCACCCCAAAGCTTTATTCCAATTTTAATATACTATGATTCTGTATCTAATAATTCAATTTGGTCAGGATGAAGGCAAGGAATCAATATTATAGTGGCAGCTAGGTGGCTCAGTGGAGAAAGAGCCAGTCCTGGAGATGGGAGATCCTAGGTTCAAATGTGGCCTTAGATGCTGCCTAGCTGTGTGACCCTGGGCAAGTCACTTGACTTCATTTGCCTAGCCCTTGCCCTTTTTTTTTTTGAGTTGTTACTAGGACAGAAAGTAAGGGTTTGATTTTTTTTTTTAAATGACTATTAGAGGACTTGGCTATCCAAACCCTTGTTTGGAGTGTAGATCATGGTAGTAGTGTCTAGTTAACCGAGGATGACGATTGTCTTTGTGCATTTTTGTGTGCACAAAGACACTTGTGCATGAAGATTTAAGTGGAAAAGTCAATGCACAGAGACAGTCCCACTCTCTTGGCATTGGAAGCCTGGTTCCAGTGGCACTAAAAGTTGTTACACCTGGAGACTTCCTCAGGTGTATTGAATGGCCGTGTTGTCTTTTGTGCTTCAACACGCCCTGAGCACTCCACAGTGCCTTGCTGCGTCGCCATCTCAGCCATTGAACCTTCTTATTGGTTTCTTCCGTCTGTTCCGCCGAAACAGTCTTCACATGCTGGGTGAGCAAAGCCCTGGTTCACCAGGGGTCCTCGACGACCCGATAGCTACCCTCACAAGGTTTAGCTGGCCTGTCGAAGCCATTGCCCGGGGTGTGGCCGCTGCCACATGCTAGCAGCTACTGGGAGCCACAAGTGAGAGCTGGGTGTCAGGTGGGGGTCAGAGGCTGGAGAGCTGCCCTAGGAGGGCATGACAAGCCCTCCATACCAAAGATATTACTCCTCCCTGAGCTCCCCATACACCCCACCACCCCATACACCCCAGGTCATACGAATTACATTTAGGCTTTTGGATCACTCTTAGAGGCAGGATGGTACTGTACAAAGAGTACTGTGTTTAAAGGTAGAGCCAAGATTTTAACTGAGGTTTTTTTGAGTGGGTTCAGGCTCTTACTATATGTATAAATTTTTTGTTCAAATCTCAGTTTTTTGGGGGGGTGCTTTAATATTTTTTTTTAAACCCTTACCTTCCGTCCTGGAGTCAATACTGTGTATTGGCTCCAAGGCAGAAGAGTGGTAAGGGTAGGCAATGGGGGTCAAGTGACTTGCCCAGGGTCACACAGCTAGGAAGTGGCTGAGGCCGGATTTGAACCTAGGACCTCCCGTCTCTAGGCCTTTAATATTTTTAATGTTAATTTTCCCCATATTACATGTTGATACAATTTTCAATAATCATTTTATGACATTTGTAACTGGAATTACTCCCTCCCTCCCAACTCTTTCCCTGCTCCAAGATGGCAAGTAATGTGGGTTGTACATGTGTTATCATATGCATATTTCTATTTTCATCATATTGTCTCACACTGTTTTTATCCTTCATTCATAAAATTAGGATAACAATACTTGTCCTGCTTTGCTCACAGAGCTCTTGAGATTTTATTAAATAATTATAAAAATACTCTGCATACTAAAAAACAATACAAAAATAAATTAGTTTTAATTCTTCTTTGATTTTGATGTAATCTATTCCCCTCTTTTGCTTTTCTTCCACACTGCTCTCTTAGGAACTCCTCCTAGGAGTCTTAGCTCTGCCACTGCTTGTGTAATGTTGGGCAAATTAACTGACCTCTTTGGCCCTTAGTTTTCTCAGCTGTAAAATGATTGGGTTGGAGAAGATGAACTCTTAAGATTTCTACTGATCTGTGTTTCCATGACTCCAGATGAATCCTTATTCACAGTCTCGGCATGGACAAAATCTCTGAGATCGTTGGTTTTCTTCTGCAGTGGTTCATTGATATAAACTTTTAGACATTGTTGTATTCATTATCTTCAAAGTGACAGCTAAGACCCCATTATTTCTGTATTTTCCTGTGCATTTGGTACAACAGAGTTTTCAGTGACCTTTATATCTGACTAGCAGAACAAGGATGCTGTCCTTTTCCTCCTGTGAAGTTTGGAATCATTGATGATCATGCATCCAGTTGTGTTTTTTTAATCTCAATTTACAATAGCATCTCTGTTAAATGCTTGTGTCATCTAATTGAATGTTTATTCCATCCTTCTACATTCTTAATAAACTGGAACATTTCTCTTTGTAAAGCAAGAATGTAGCAAAAACAAAATCCAGTGTTTAAGACTATAAATATTAAGAATATTGCTATCTTACTTATACACTTGATTTGCATGAAACCATACCCTTCCTTCATTTCCTTCCATCCTCCTTATCTTCCTTCTCAGTTGCCAACTTATTGTCCCTGTAGGTTCTGGCATAGCCCAGATTGTTATTTCTTCCAAGACCACAAACACCAAAATTTGCTTTAATAATGCTGCATCTAAATCCTACCCAGCTTTGGTACAATATTTTTTTTTAATTGCACAGGAAAAACATTTGGTAAAATGTCTAGAGAAATATTTTTTAGGTATCTTTTATTCTTTTTCTCCTATCTTTAGGTACAAGCTCATAATCCATAACTTGTAGCTGTTAGCTGTCCAGAAGTTGGGGTAGCACAGTGCCTGATAGAATGATAATACTCAGAAAACCTTAACTAGGCTGTTGACCTGGCCAGTACTGATTTTTCAAGTGCTCTCAGGAGATTCGCCTTGGTATAAGGGTTCCTGCTAGAGTAAATGAAATCCTTCAGCCTGCTGGATTTAGTGAGGCCATAAATTAGCCTTATGTTGAATGTATCTATGTTATTTTTTTCCTTCCCATCTGACACACAATTCATTGAAAAGATGTCTACCTGTGAATGAATAGAATTGTATGTGTGGCAAAGTTTAAATGGCAAATTTGAAAATAATGTTTGTTTCAGCATGGGACTGCCTGCATTTGAACATCTTCAGGATATCTTTGAAGGAAATATATTTAGGTCCTAATGTGTGTGTCCCAGACTCCAGAATAGGATTCAGAATATTTTGGTTGGCATTTTGCCAGTCAGGCACAGATAGCACTTCCTTAGATATAGGTCTGTTCAGAATTCCCTAAGCACTTGTAACAGAGAAGGAAAATCTGTATGATTCCCAGTGATTTGGGTGGACACCTAGAGATGTAATCTTGATGCAGACAAGAGGATCAGCTTATATTTCTTAAAACAAATTTGGGCTCTTTCAAATACTAAGACTCTTCAGAATCTTTGACATAATCATGTGAAGAATAGAATACTAAGTAAGAGATATTGTTATAAAATTAGGAAGCATGTAAAGTTTGTGGATTCTATATTTCACCACAGTGGAGTTATTTTTAAGAAATATATTCAGTACACTATCATAGCCAAAGTCTGATCAAACTATAATATTTTGATGTCAAGGAAATATATTTATTACCAGTAAATACATATTTCCTACACTGAGTAATAGATTTATACACTTGAGTTGAACTCTTTTGGAATAAAGGGGGGAATTCAAGGCATATGAATCATCTTGACTTGATTATCTTGATGTTTATATCTGCTATACTAATATGACTTCATACAACAAATTAGTTTTATTTAGTACTATAAATGTATATGATATTATCAATGTGAAATAAATCATAACCCATTGATACCTACACATCCTGTGTAGCTATTGGCTCTGCCCTCCAATAAATTCACTACAGGGATCGTCCCAAAGTGCTGGCCTCCCTTGTATTGTCTTTTCTTTTTTTAAACCCATACCTTATGTTTTAGAACCAATGCTGTTTATTGGTTCTAAGGCAGGAGAGCATAAGGGCTAGGTTTATCTCTTTAGTGCCCAGGGTCACACAGTGACTTGCCCAGCATCACACAGATGGAAACTCCCTTGTGTTTTCTTAATTTCATAAGCTCATCAGTGGAGACAATTCATAAATTATGCCTCATTTTTGCCACATTTTTTGACTTTCTTTTTTTGTCCTTAGGTTCCTTTGATCATGCCCTTTACACTGTTTATTTTTTTTCCCTAAATAGTTCTTTATAATGTATTGCAATTTATACTTGCTCACCTTAGGCCTCTCCATTGCTTTTGCCTTTGGAAATGATAACGTTTTGTGACTCATAACCATATAATTCTACCAGAAAACCATTGGTGTTTTTAAAAAAATAGCCCTTTAATTAGATTAGGTTAGATTTGTTTTTATTTCATGCATTTTTAAAAAAAATACTTTTGTTCTATCTATTTTAATTTTTATCTTTGCTTTATCAAGTTGTTTTGACTATAGAGAAGGTGGCAGATTCAGGAATGACTTCTGAAGCAGTAAATAATAATTTCTGTCTTTCTCTTTAAATTTACTAAATTTCGTTATTGAAGATTAGGTAGGGTTCCCTCTATCTAGCATCTCTTAATTGCTTCTCAAAGAAAGTATTCATGTTGAATCCTGTCAACCTTTAATCTCTCTCCTTCAGTACATCTGAACCATGTTTTCTGACATCTCTCCTTGCCCACCCTTGCATTTAAGTCACCTGGTACCAAAGTCTATGTTGATTTAATTTGGAAGGTCTTATTGATTATCCATTATTCTGTTGGTTAGAAATCTTTACTAACTAGTGCTTCTTCACAGCTACTTACTGTTACAGTTATCTCCCAGAGGCACCACAGGATCCTGGAAAAGACTTCTAAATCATCAAAGAAATGTTACATTATGTTTGTATTAGTGTTAAATATATAACCATGCATTGTATTTCTTTGAAAATTAGCCCTTTGTTTAGCAATGAGTAGCATTTATGTTTTACTCTAAGGTTGACAAAGGAATTTACAAATATCTCATTTTATGCTCATGATAATGCTGGGAGGAAGGAGCAATCATCATCCTCATTTTAAAGTTGAGGAAACTGAGGGTGAAATAGGTTAAGTGACTTCTCCAGAGTCACATAGCAAGTAAATGTCTGGGGCTGGATTTGAATTCAGGTCTTCCAGATACCAGGTTCAAAACTATATATGGTAACTCTTAAGCAACCAGAATACATAATTAATCTATCTATCTATGTCAGGTAACAGAATACAAGTGTTGTGTTGTTTTTTTTTTTTAAGTCTGACCTAAAGATTTATATACATGAGTTTTAAAAATAACAATTAAATCCAGCAGGTTCTTAGAGATCATTTAGCCTAACCTCCTTTATCCTGCAGTCTTTTGAGGGACATTGATAAGTTTTAGACACAAATTAGAAAAGCAGTTTCAGAATATTCTTGCTATTTGCATCCCATATTTCATACATTATAAACTTATTAGGTTTTTATCAACAGGTTTTGTTTTAAATTTATTTATGAGATATTAGCTTTAGGAAGTGTTTTGAACATTATCATCAGGTAGTATTTTTGAATTGTGCATTGAAGACAGATAAAGAGTAACAAAGATCAAATAAAATGGGAGATATTTGACTTCATTAAAATGATATTTCTAACAGAAGTCAAGAAGTGAGGAAATGAACCTGAGTGACTTCCCTCATGGGGTAGGTTGAGAAAAAAAAATTGCCTTTTTTTTGGAGTTCTAAATCTAATTCCATCTATATTCTTTTTCTCTTAAATAAGGAAGAATCAGGGGAGGCAATTATAAGAACATCATTTAAATTAGTTTTATTTGAAGGCTTCAGAAGTTAAGATGGTGCTTTCTTGTATGTCTGTTAATAAAAGCTATCAGGTGCTGAGTATATGTCCCAAAAGATTGTGCTATGACCAAGAATCAAGGATATAAAAAGGCTTGTGGTTTAATTCAAACTTTTTTAGTTCAACATGGGAAGGGCTTAATGCATTCTCAAATGTTCCATTTGTCGTCTTAATGCTCTCAGTGGCATCTATTATTAAAGTAGGTTGGTTGTGAAATAATTATTGGAAACATCATGGGGTTTTGAGGCAGGGGAAAATATTGAAGAACTACAGGTTTTTTTCCCTACCATGCTTCCATGCATTGGGGAAAATTTGGTATTTCTTGAGCATATCAAAAAGCATAAGATTTTGACATAGGAAAAAGAGGAGGAAGAACAAGAAAGACATTGATGCCATTTATTGGCATTGATTTCAGGGAGGAATGTACTTCTTATTAATTTGTTCCTTGAATATTTCAATGAATCCGTGATCTCATTAATGAGGGTACTCTTTTCCTTAGTGTAGATTACCATTTATCTATGTTTCATCATATCCCTGGTTTTCCAGCCAAACTGGCTACTATCTATTCCCCAAACTTGCTCCTCTACCTACCATCTCCATACTTTCATATACTTTCACCCTGCTCTCCCCCATCTTTCTGACTCTCCATGCATGGAATAGTGACCTTTCTTCATCCCTCTGTTTCAAATAATCCTTTCCTTCCTCCAGGACCCAACTCATGTGCTACCTCCTGAATAAAAAAGGAATTGAAAAAAATTCTCTCTTCCAGTTGTTAATAGTTTCTCTGAATTAACTTCTGTTATTATGGCAGGTTTCTTTTTTTTTTTTTAATATAATAAAAGCTTTTGAAGGCCAGGGTTTATTTAGCTTTTATCCTTGTAGCCCTATACCCAGCAAAATGCAGTGGTCAATGCAGGCACTAAATTGATGGTCTTTGTATTGAATTTCCATAAGTCCTCCAATTGAAGACCTGCCCAATGTGATAGGTACCCTCTGTTCTTTTAAAGTTTGCTCATCCTAGAATAGGATTCAACTGTTCATTCCCTATATCCCACTTTCAGTGCATAAACCAGACTGCTGCCTTTTTTGGGGTCACACATGTTCTTGATGGTATTTTTTACAATATTTCTCA
This sequence comes from Monodelphis domestica, assembly GCF_027887165.1. NCBI lineage: Eukaryota > Metazoa > Chordata > Mammalia > Didelphimorphia > Didelphidae > Monodelphis > Monodelphis domestica. Next base: position 196,559,779 of record NC_077227.1, read on the forward strand.
TGTACACATCATCATTGGTTAAATCAGCCTATGTGTACCAACTGGACATCATCCCATCGACCTTTGATCACCTGCAATTTTTTTAAATTTTTAAAATTCAAAGATATTTTATTTTCCCAATTACATGCAATAATAATTTTCAATATATATCTTCCAAAATTATAAGATCCAAACCTTTGCCCTTTTCCCTCCCCCATCCTGGAGATGGTAAGTAATTTGATCTGAGCCATACATGTATTATCATGCAGATCATACTTCCAAATTGGTTATTGTAGGAACAAGAGGTAACTCATTCAAAATCAAAACCCCAAAATAAAACCATAAATAAACTGATGTGAAAGATAGTATGCTTTGAACTGCATCCAATTCCAGCAGTTCTTTTTCTAGCAGTGGATAGTATTCCCTATCATAAGTCCCTCAGAATTGTCCCAGATCATTGCATTGCTGAGAGTAGTCAAGTCTTTCACAGTTGAGCACTTGCAATTTTGATTATTCTGGAAATATGGTATTCAGTGATGCTTATGTATATTGCATTACTTTGAAATTATTTGTGTTATAAAGGTATGATTTTTTTTTCATGACTACATTGTAATCAACAAAAACATAGTTTTCTAAAAGTCAACCAGTCTGATTTACTTATATTTAATGTAGGTCTGGCCAGTTAGCCATCTGCAAGATTTGTCCAAGATAGGTATATACTGATTGACTAAATCCTTAGACTGTTCTACAGTGTCCTAATTTGATCAATATATATTTCCTACACATTATTTTTTCCAGTGTGCATGGCCCAGCTAATCTTTTCTGAGTGGTCAAAGATCTCAGTGAGTGTATCCTGTAGTATTCTAGGGTTTAGTTCACTTAGCACAATATCATCTTCTAACTGGAACATTTGTAGAGCTTTATGACTGATAGGGGCTTTTATTTGGACCTTGCAAAGAACATCTTCCATGACATGGATGAATAATGTAAGTGATAATTTAAGCCTTCTTGTTTCAAATTAATGGAAATTTATTTCCTCAAATATTCTTGCCCCTCCTCATCTCATTGAAAATGGAAAGAAAACAAGAACTAATTTCTCATGTCTGTCTGTCTATCTATCTATCTATCTATCTATCTATCTATCTATCTATCTATCTATCAATCTATCTATCTATAATTATCTATCTATCTATCTATCTATCTATCTATAATTAAGCAAAACACATTATTTCAGTGGGTACATAAAACTATATATGTATAAATCATATATGTACATGTGTATATATAACTATGTGTGTATATATACACATATGTATTTGTGTGTTTAAACATACACACAAATATTCTTCACATTAAATTAAGAGACACAAAGACTCTTCACTGGCATAAGAAGTCAGTATTTGACAAAAACTGCTTGGAAAATCAAACAGTGTAGAAGAAATTAGATTTTGACCAACCCTTCATACTCTATAGAAAGATAAGCTGCAAATATGTGACCTAGATATTCATAATTTCTTAATGTATAGTAGTATTCCACTCCATTCATGTTTAGTCACCTCAGATGAATGGTTCCTCCTGTATGTTTCTAATTTTTCCTACCACACAAAGTATTTGTTTTGAATATGTTACCATTTATGGCACATTTATTTTGGTCCTTGACCTGTTGGGGGTGGGGTATATGCTTAGTAGAGAAAGCTTTAGGTGAAAGGTGTAAATAAACTTTTTAGGCACTTTATTTGCCTAATTCCAGTTTTCTTTCCAGTTTTGTCATTTTTGCAAATTTTCCGGCAAAAAGGTGATTTGATTTTCTCTTATTAGTGATTTGGAACATTCTTTCATATGGTTGCTAATAGTTTGTAATTCTTAATTTGAGAACCATTTATTTGTAGGCGTTATGTCTTTTGAGGGATGGTTCATATTTTTCTTCTGATTCCCTGTATTTCTTGAATTTCAGAACCTTATCTTAGATAGTCTATGCAAGGATTTTTTCCCTTTAATTGATGAGGTATGCCCACGATTTCTAAAGTTCTTTTTTGAAAAAGAAAAAAAAAAGAAAAAGCCCAAAAAACAAACTGTTCTTCTCTTTTAAGGGTTCTTATTAAATAAAATTTTAGTTTTCTTTCATTATCAATCATTTATTTTTTCTCTCTTGTTATTTACCATAGTCCCCAGGATGCAGAGGGATGGGGAAATACAAACCTTTTATATCATATAAGAATTTTAAAGTAAAATAGTTACATTGGCTACATCCAAAATATGTATCTCTCATTCTTCATAATTAGTCTGTCTCATCTCTATTGAGAAGTAGGTATCAGTCTTTATTACTGGACCTCTGGAATCCTGGATGATAATTGTGTTGATCAGTTTTTGAGGGTCTCAGAATTTTTAATTTTCTCAATCTTGACATTATAGTATAAATTATTTTCTTGATTCTGATTACTTAATTTCATCTGTTCATACAAGTCCTCCCCACACTCTAGAAATTGCCTCTTGATTATTTTTTTAGAATATAGTAATATTGCAGTACATATATATTCCATAATGTATTCAGCCATTCCCCAATTGATGAGCACCCTGTTTGTTTCCAGATTTATTTGCCCTTACAAAAAAAGCTGCCAAGATATTTTTTGGAAATATAGGAACTTTTCCTCTTTCTTTGAATGCACCTAGTAGTCATATACTTGGGCATAAAAAGTTTAGTGACTTTGGGAGCATAGTTCAGAATTACTTTCAGGAATGGTTGGACAAATTCATAGCTCCACCAACATTGCATTAATGTGTCTCTTTTCCTGTAGCCCCCTCCAACATTCAACATCTTCTTTTTTTGTCAGCTTTACCAATTCAAAGGATGTGAAGTAAAACTATTTTTCTTCTTTTTCCCCTTTATGGCTATTAATATCTTAAGTTTCTTTCCTTAAGAATTGCATGCTCATATTCTTCAACAATTTATAAAATGGGGAATTGATATATTCTTATAAATTTGAATCTATTCTCTACAATTTGGAAAAAGAGACATTTTTTTTTCAGAAAAATATGCTACAAACATCTTTTTCCAAGTTCCAGTAAGATATGGGCAGCTAGGTGGCACAGGAAGATTCATCCTCCTGGGTTCAAAAAAAATGCCTCTCATTTGTCAAAAGAGCTGGAGAATGAAGTGGTACATAATGCACCTCAAAACTCTTGGCTTCTCTGTTTCCTCTAAGGTATCTCTTAGCTTTAGATCTATGAACCACTTCATTCTCCAGCTCTTTTGATGAATTATACATATTTGAAATATTGAGATTAGTTACTATATTTCGAGGATTACCCTAAAACATTTTTTTACCTGGGTTTGGTGACCTTAAACTTTGGGGAATTATATTCAACACAATTGGCTTTCTATGTAGTCTTTTGTTTTTTTTTTATTGTATCTAGTTAAAAACATTTTGAGGAGATGATAGACATCACCAAACTGCCAAAGGGATCCATGACACACACAAAAATTTCCTTTCTGCCCTGGAGGGGTTAATAGTCTTAAACAAATATTTGGTTTGTGTGAGTGTGAACACCTCAAAAGTAATCAAAATATAAAGATTATAGTTTATTAATGCTGTTGACAAAACCTTTACTTGATATGAAAGTTTTTGTAATCCCTTTCTTTAAATATGTTATTTGTTTTGGTGGTATTAAGTTAAAATAGATGATATTGAAAATGTGAAAAATAATACAATTTATAATAATGTAAATTTCTTCACTTATTAAAAGAAGAAATTAGATGAAATTACTACAAGAAAAATATTGGGTTTATAAAACTTAAAAGATTGAAGGTAAACATTTTGTGCAAATATACATATTTACATTGAGTTGAAGTTACTAGAATCGTTTGGGAGATAAATGTAGTGAAAAATCTAGGCTTGCAGGCGAAATGAAGTATCTGTCAGCTAGATTAGTGCTTTCGTTATTTGATTTATATGTATGATTTCCTCTGAAGAGCTGATAACTAATTTAATTAAAAGTGGGAGAAAATGGTACTTACAACTCTAATGAAATCAGGAAATAGAATAAAATAGAGTTTTGGAGCTGAGAGGCACCCAAGAGATCATCTAGTCTATGACCTTCATTTTACAATTGAAGAAATTGAGATACAGAGAGAAAGTGTTATATATCCAAGGTGATATAGCTAGATAGAGGCAAAGGTGAAATTAGAACACTGGATTTCTGAGTAGCTTTTAAAATTTTATTCTCCAATTAACAAGCATTGCTTTTTCTCTCATTATTCCTACCTAATATTTCCCCATGTAAAAAGGTAAAAACAAAAAACAAAGTCCTTATAACAAATGCATAGTCAGGCAAAACTAATTCTCATATTGGCTCTCTCCAAACATGGGTATTTATTTAATCACCTAACTGTTAGGTGGATAACATTTTTCACCATTGTTGATCTGGAATTATGACTCCTGCCATCATGATTGGTTTTGGCATTGATAAGAGTTCTTAAGTCTTCAAAGTTATTTGTTTATTACAATGTTTTTGTTATTATATAAATTGTTCTTCTAGTTCCACCCTTTATTCTGAATTGGTTCATTAAAGCTTCCCTGTTTTCCTCAGAGAAAGTACCCTAAAAAGCAGTCATGCCTATGACTTAGTAGATAAGTTTTTCTAAAGGGGTAGTTGTTTGAGTTCCATTGAATTTGAGTGACTTTTAGGGTTAAGAATATTATTGTCAGGCAGGAGACTTGCACATATATATGACTGATTCTAAGCTTTGAATATTATCTAAGATCCCATGCTGCTTGCTGGCTGAGTTATTATGATTTTATAAGTATTTCTTGAGTGAATAAATTATTGAAGCTATAGACATATATAGCTATGCATCTATATATGTCATTTAGTTCAGTAGACATTTACTAAATATCTGGTATGTGAAGCATTGTGCTAGAAGCTAGAGCTAGTTGCAGGGTCAGAAATAAAACATATATCACGTATCCTCACTGTACCTCAGTTTCTTCATCAGTAAAATGAATGGCACAGATTAGATGATCTCTTAGGGTGCCTCTTCTTTAGCCCTTTTGCCAAAGCATTTTACATCCTCCTGGACTGAGTCTAACCTAAAAATGTATAGATAAATTCAAGAGTAGCTAGGTGGCACAACGGATAGAAAGCCAGGCCTGGAGTCAAGAAGATCTGAGTTTAAGTCTTGTCTCAGACCCTAACTGTGACCCTGGACAAGTCACTTATCCCTGTTTCCCTTAGTTTTCTCATCTGTAAAAAAAAATGTGTTGTAGAAGGAAATAGCATTATAGGAGAATCAGACACAACTGAATAGACTGAACAATAAAATGTAAAATATTTCAAATGATTAACTCTTAAGTATATGATTCAGTCACCTTAAGACATTTCTTAAGGAATGAGAAAGAAATAGTGAAAAGAGCACTGGATTTGGACTAAATTCATTATCTGAATCCTTGCTCTGCAATTTAACACTAGAGTTGGCCAGAATGAGTCACCACACCTTTTGGCTTCAGTTTGTTTCTCCCCTTGCAGCTCTAAATCTTAAGGTACTATATCTGATTGCAATATAAATAAATTGGTTTTCTGTGAACTGAATTTGCATTTTAATTCTTAGATAAAAAAACAAGGAATTTGTGTGTTTACATGTTTTAAAACTTTTCTCTGCTATTTTAATAATACAGGATGTCACGTATTCTATAACAGATTAGGTATAGAATATAGACAGGACCTCCCATTTCTAGGTCTGTCTCTCAATCCACTGAGCCCCCTAGCTTTCCCTTCTCTGTTCTTTCTGATTCATGTAAAGCAAATGCTAGAAAGGATCCAGCTCTCTCTCTTTTTTTAGTATATACCTAATCATATCATTTCTCTATTTGGAGTCATGAGGTCTAAGAAGAGTAAGAGCTTTTTTTTCATGGTAAAACCTGCCAAAAGTTTCCTTTTGCAAATTTATGATCATTCGGCCTCTGACCGTAGGTTAGAAAATATTTTTAGAATATCATCCTTTTTGTAGGAAAGTCAAAACAAAATCTGATCAGAGGAACTGAGCAGTTCTTGTACCTTTGACATTTTTAAAGGTGATTTTCTTAATTTCTTGCTTGCTTCATTCCTTCCTTTTTTCCTTCCTTCCTTTCTTCCTTCCCTTATTCCATCCCTGCCTGTCTGTACATTTTACACTAGTATTCCTATTTATTATTATGTCTTAAGATAAGCACTTATTTTATCTTTCAGAACAAAGACATTTTAAAAAAGATTTTATTTATTTTATTGTTTTGGGGGCACATGATTTTGTAGATATGGAGAGTTCCTTGGTATGTAAACTCTGTACTAATGCAAATTCAGGTCTCATATCTCCTAACTTCATTGTTGATACATATATAAAACAGAGAGTGAGTTAATGGTGCAGTGGATGGAAGACCACCCTTGGCGGCAGGAAGATTGGTTTCAAGTCCTTCCTCTTACTTTCCGATTATGCAACCTTGGAGAAGTACTCTAACTAAGTTCTCTGTTCTCTACTGCCTCATTAGAGGGAGTCTCTCCAGCAGTAGTTTCCAGTATGGTTATTCCCAGAAATCTCCAGTTAAGGATACATAAAAAGGAAATTTAGGCAAAGTTTTTTAACTTCTTGTTACTTTTATTTCCTGGGAATGAATGAAAGCTTACTTTCATTTCATGTTGGCTCATAACTTAGTACTACTATATAAAGTCCTTCATAAATACAGCATTGGACAAATGCTTATGTAGGGTTATATCATATGTGTGTGTCATAGGAGAGAATTCTAATAACTGCTCAAGTTATCTAGAATCTGCTAGGAAAATTAGAGTTGTCAATGTGGAATCTAGCTTATAAAGTATCTGCTTCTCTTAGAAGAAATGTATAACATTGCAAGTTACCTCCTTTCATCCAAGTAAATCATTTTGCATTTTAAGAATATCTGGTTTGCTAGTGAACCACTACAAACTTAATATTTTCATCCCTATACATCATTTAGAAAGATATTTTTTATGTTGGTAAAAGTTGAGAAATAGTTTCCGTCTATTGCATGGAATCAGGAAAAGACTGGAGCCAAATGAGGGGTTAGTTAACAGAGACTTGCACTCCCTGCCAACTTCTCCTGTGTCAGAACCTCACACATACCTTCATTTACAGCAGTTTTTAGAATAATCCCTCATGCCTATTCTCAAATATAGCATGATATCACTTTGCATATTAGGTATATTCCTCGAATGTCACATATGGAAATTTAAATAAATTGTGGTTATATAAATAAAAAGAAATATTACTGTACCATGCGAAAAAATGATTATGAAGAATATAGAGAAGCATGAGAAGATTTATGAACTGATGCAGAGATGAAATAGATGAATCAGAAGAAAACAATATATACAACAGCTATGACAATATAAATAGGAAAAACAAATGAGTAAAATGAAACATAAAATAATTATAATGAACAAATTTTGTTTGGAAAATATGCAAATGTATACCTTCCTCCTTTCTTTGTAGTAATGGTGAACAATGTAATGGAACTTTGTATGTATGCCATTACACTTGGTTGGTGTGTTGGTTAGTTTTCCCCAACTATTTGTTGTTGTTGTTGTTAAAAGAAATCTGACTCCCTGGGAAGGGGAATGGGAAGAGGCTTGACTGCTATGAAAAAATTTGAGAAAAGGTATTTATTTATATCAAGCACTAAATTATTTAACAGATGTCAGAGGAACTTGCAGGTGATTATTTTTTATAGTTACTTTTATTTTACTTTTAAAGACAGGAATTTTGGACTCTAAATGGAAAAATTGATGTAAAAATATATCAATTAAAAATAAAGTAATACATGGAGAGAGCATTTCTATTTCAAGTCATGATTTTCCATTATAAGAATGTTAGAAATATATTCCTAAAACAAGGAAGAGTTGTTTCTAATATGAAAAACGGTGTCCCTGATAATGTAATAGTCAGTTTAGGGGTGTGCTAGAGCTTACTCATACCAAGTAGTGAGCCAATTGTTAAATTTTTAGTGTATTCACTTGGAAGTCAGCAAATGCTACAAATCAAGGCTTGATTTTTTAAAAATTGGTTTGACTTAAGATTTTGATGGATAAAATATTAATAATGTAGACCCAATTTAAAATTGTCTTGTCAGTATTTTTTTCCTTCTGGAGAGGTGATTGTGAAACATTTACCAGTACATTACTGCCAAAGTAGGTACTATTTCAATGGAAAGCCAAATTTTATTTCTCCTCCTTTCGCTTTTTGGATCATACCTAAAATTCTTTTCTCGTTCCTCTTTGATTATCTTGTACAAATCTTTCCAATGCATCTGTTTGTAAGTTTGAAGAAGTCAAAAAGCTTAGTACTTTGTAAGAATTATTCTTGGCACATTCTGGCCCACAACTTTTAGCCCTGTCTACAGCTTCTCTTATTGCCTAAACCTTGCTTTATCTTCCCATTTTTAATGGCTTCTTTCTTCACTTATATTTTTCTCCAACTGTTTGCCTCAGGCCCTTTCACAATACACTGGACACCCACAACTTTTCTTTTTATCCATTATTTAGCATCTTTCCAGCCAGTTTCTTGGCTGCTAACTTTTCCATTACAAATGAACATTTATAAGCATATTCATTTACATACAGTTCATAGAAGTTATTCTGTTTACAGCAAAAAGTTGATATTTAGGAATATACATGTAGTGGGAAGTTATTTATCACAAATACCTAGCTGATTGCTTCATGTTACTCTATAGGTCAGAAGGATTTTACCTTAATTTTCTTATTATTTGGACACATATTCAGAGTATGGATTCTCTGGATATATATTCTATGGATATATATGAGCCTGTGGATGTGAGTTAATTGGGCATTTAGGATGGTTTGAGGGTATACACTTGTCTTTTTGAAGAGAAAGAATTGTTTAATGTCTCTTATTAATTTGCCCTTGATAGTGTCTAATTAGTTTAGGATTGTTCAACTATATTCCCTCAGTGGTGCTCTGGTTTTCCTTGCTTTCTTTTCGAGGCAGTTGTGATTACTTTGTTATTTTTATATCAACTGGCCCTGGTAGACAGCCTTGAAGCCATATCCATGATGTCATGCTGCTGATGGGGGGAGTGTCATTTTAAAAGAACACACACACACATCATTTTGTTAGTTGGCAAAGAAGTATGGCACCATCACTTTTGTTTCTTAATCATAAACTTATCTATGATGAGCTTTAAAAGAAGTTGCTTTCTTAAAAGACAAAATTTTAATTATTCATAGTGCTTTGCTGTACCATAAAAGTCGATTTATTTGCACTGTAATTTGTTCAAGTTGCATCTGGTAGGAAAATATATCAGAAGTAATTAATTGTAGTCAACATGCGATGAGAGGTAGATACATCCACTGAGGACAATTGGAAGCAGTAGCAATAGAGTATTGATTGCCTTTTAGATAGGGAGGAAAAGAAAAAAAAGAAATCTTGTCCCATTTCTAAATGTTAACAATTCAGAGAGAAAAATTCCCACTTGGGAAGAATGTTTTCCAGGTTGCTTCCCTGCCAGGTGTTTGACATTGAGTGCAGTCTTAGATGAATGAGGCTTATGGCAGCCTTTGGAAATGACCGACTCCTGGGAGTCTCAGCTTCCTGCTGTGAAAGTTTCTATTTTCAAAGCACATCAGTTTCAGTGGGAATGTTCCAGTGGTCCCATATGCTGCTTCTAACGGAGAGCTAAGTTTCTCTCCTGAATCCTAGACAGCTCCTGAAGAGGTTCCCTGGCCGCTAACAAAATGAATTTCAATATGTTACCAATGAAAAAATGGCATATTCCCAACCACTAGTGCAATGGAGTTCCGTCAATTATTAATAGAGGCGTATTTTGTTTTTGTTTCTTCGGGGTCCCTTTTAGCACCACTCCATGCTTTGGAGATGGCTTGTGTGGGTTCTAAAGCAGAAACAAAAACAAAAATCACAGAGAAAGAAGGAAAAAACCCAACCTAAACAATATGCTTGTTGGCTTTGAAACTAGCTGTATTTTCCCTCTTTGCCTTTTTCTCTCTCCTTGACCTAGCAGCAGGAAGCCTTTGTCTGAGGTGTTCATCTGGAACAACTTTTCCACACTTGTTTTCATGTTCTGTTAGATTACAGGGCAGCAGGCCTACGTTTGAAGCTCTTTTCCCTTTTGTTTCTTTGCAGTGCACTCCAGTAATTAACTTTGTCCTTCTTTTATTTGTTCCAGTCAATCGCAGTCCACTCTGCTGAGCATCTTCTCCCAGGAGTACCAGGTTAGAAGTTTTCTCCTTTGTGAGGGTTGACAGGTGCCTAATTGAATGATGAATGTCCCTTTATTTCTTTGTAATTGAACTGCCAGCTTTCTGATTGGGTTGGAGGATGTTCTCTTTTCCACATCAAGCGCCGCCTGAGTCTCAGTGGATGCCTGCCAAGCCTACCCATCCATCTGTCTAATAACATCTAGCCTTTGCTTATTTGGTGGACCTGTAATAAATTATGCTAAACCATTATTATTCTGACAATAATAATTTCCCTGTGTTGCGTGGTTCCATGTGCTAAATGTTTGCTGACTTGCACTGTCAGGGCTGCTTTCCATTGCTGACAGAGATGATGATAAATGACCATTGCTGGAGTGGCAGAAGGCAAGAGAGGCAGAAAATGGAGTCATTTATCATGAGATGACAGGTGTCAGTCAAGTGGCAAGTCTCTATGGAATTACTTTTTGTAGTTTTCAAATAAGTTGTTTTTAAGCAATGTTCTTCCCTGTTAAAAATGGCAATCAGATTGTAAAACTCGAGTGTAGGGGACTTGGATGGAATTGAATTGAGGGGAAATTAATACAAGGGTTGGAAGAGGGAACAAGTTCTTCTTTGCCCTCTGCAACCCTAAGCAAACTTATTTAGATTCAATTACTATGACCCTTCTGGCTTTTACATATAGAGTACACTCTGGTACAGTCTGGAGACATACCTGCCAACAGATAAGAGACAAAAATGCCTTGGTTCATAGAATCCTATGGGGGAAAAAAGACCAACTGCAACCACCAACCAAGTTCCCCAAACTCTTGCTCTTAGTGTGTGGGGAAGGGGGATCAGCATATGTGTTCTTCCCATCCTGAATTTCAGACAACATAAAAATGTCTTTTTGTTTTGTTTCAGAAACATATAAAAAGGACGCATGCTAAACATCATACTGTGGAGGCTATCGAAACTTATTACCAGAGGTATGACCTGCCTGCCCCACTAGAGGGTATCCTAGCACCTACTAATTGTAATATTAATTATCAATAAATTAGGTCACTAAACTAATTTCCTATTTAATATCCCCAAACATTTCTATTCAATTATCAGCTTTATCTGCCCAAATTCCTAAATACTTAGTTTTGGAAATCTAAGTCAAGTAGAAAAACTAGTCTAGAGAATGCAAGCTGGTGGTAGAAAATATTTACAAAATATGGAATATTTTTTTATCTCAAATATATGAAATGGTATATATATGTAAATATATGTGTATTGGTAGATATAGTGTACAAGGCACTCATAAAGTTTAAAAAGCATATGTGAAAATAAAAATGAGTTTTTGCACAAACTTCTGTACCATCTTAATGGCTCTACCAAACAACTTTAAGAAAGGAAGGTATTTTATTCTATAAGGGCATATAAAAGAATAACGTACACATTTGCTACCTTCCTTCAAGTTCTAGAGAATATTTTCTTTTTAAACCAATCTTCTATAAGAACCAATTTCAAACACCTGCATCTTAAAAAAAAAAGTTATCTAGGGACCCTCTCTAAAATGTTATTGTATAAAACATTACTTTTTCCCCATTAGGATGAACAATAATTACTTTGCTTTGCTTGATGTAGAAGTTATCTTCTTTAGATGTTTTAGTAGGATAATTGGATCATTCAGATTAACTGGTTGAACTCTGTAATTAAAATATTACACTCCAGGTTGACATATCTGAGCAACTTCTATGGCAAGTGATAGTATACCTGTGAATGCAGATATATAATATTTGTGCAATGTTTTACAAATGAAATAAATATACAGGTATATGCATATAAAAGCTATTAGCCTAATATTTGTACAAGGTCACTTTTTAGATGTGAGAAGTGTCTCAGAAAAGCAAGCACAAAATTAGCCCAAAGCTAATTTTATCTTTCAGCATGTTACTGTTGCTATAAGGATGTATGCTATTTTGAACTACAGCAGCTGATACCATCTAGGAAATGTATCATATTTGTTATTACTGTTGTTGTAAGTCCCTTTTAACCTAATGGCTTTAGCATTAAGATAACAAGGTCCATTTAAGTAGATTATGCATAACATTTCTGAGAATGACTAGAGTGATGGTATTGCTAGAAGACTGCATAATTCTAAAGTATTTCAATTTATAAATTCAGTCCAAGATAAAACTCATGCCCTTGAAATTAACTTTGTAAATTAATAATTGCAAACTCCTCCTAAATCTATTAAATAATGAATTTGGTGCTTAATAATAAATACTTTTCCTGCATTTTCACCTGAATATTTAGTACATTTCATGAAAATGCAATAAAATCCCCAAACAGTGCTTTAGATATATGTATAACTTTCAGCAAAATGGGAAAGTGCTATCCTATTATTATTGTGGAAAGTGATTGTCTCTGTTAATTTTGATGGACTTCAGAAATAAACATTAAGAAAGATCTTGATAGCAGTGTTATAGTTTGTAGACCATATTTTTTAAGTCTAAATGGCTCTTTATGTGTATGGCCCTGAATGATCCAATGATGATAATCAGGTTGGTGAGGAGGCTTGAAACTCCCAACAATGGATTGGCTGAATGAACTGGAGATGCTTAGTCTGGACAATTGAAAGACTTTGAGAAGATGGAACAGAGAATGACACAAATTTGTTGGCTTAAGCATCTTGAAAGATTTTTACATGAAAGACTTGTTTTAGTTTGTCCTGGAGAATATTACTAAGACCAATATATGGAAATCTCAAAGAAATTTCTGACTTAATGAAAGGAAAAAATTTGCCTAATAATTAAGGACATCAAAAATGGAATGAATTGCCTTTACTATGTGCCTTCCCTATCACTAGGCATTTAAAGGGAGGCTTGATGACTGATATAAAACAGGGAAGTTTTGGACAAGTTATTGGGAAGTATCTGGAGCAGATGACCTCTGACATTCTCTCCAATTTTATAATTCTATGATTCTATGCTTATTTATTAAAAGAATGAAAAGTAGCTTTATTGATAAGACCACCACAATAAGCCAAGATGATTGGCTAAATGTTGTTAGACTCTTTGGCCAATTTATTATGGATAGAGAATCAGTCTTGACTTAGAATCATTTCATAGGCATAATTTAAATTTGTTTGTAGAGCTATTCAGAATAGATAAAATACCAAATAGTCAAATTTTCAAAAATAAATGTATGTCTTAACCAATTTCTATTACATGGCTTATTCAAAATATCATGATCCTCTGGGCTCAACCTAAGAACATTACATCTCTATTTCTATATCTTTGATTTGTATCATGAGGCATCTCATGTTCATGAGTTTGTCATTTATGCAGTAAATCTTTTAAAATTGTGATGTGTAAAATCTGTATTGTGAATAAAAAGTAGATTTTACCAAATTATGTGGATAGGCCAGATCAGAGGCAAAAGACTTCAACTTCAAATGAAGCCAACTCTAGATTAACATATGAGTGAAATAGAAGTGTTTGTGGGCTTATGATGGGACATACATGGGACACTTGTTTCTGTAACAAAATTTAAAACTATTGTCAATACTGGTGTGTGTGCTGGATATTAAAGACATAGAATTTAAGAAATTATCAAGACAATTTAGGACAGTCAGTTCTAGATTATCCATAATGGTTAAGATAAACACTTTAAGTGATAGTAAATAAAAAGCAGATCGAAGGAATTTATCTTTGACTTCCAGGGGTCTTTTTGTGTTTGCAAATGAATAAGCAGTATTTCTTCTGTTCTGGAAATTGCAGCATTTGAAACAAAACAATGAAACCAAACTTAGGTAAGGTTTCAGAGTAATGATGACAATGATAGGTCACTTTGTGTCTTACATTTTCTTTATTACAACTTGATAAGTCAATAAAAATACTCATTTTACAGATGGAGAAACTAAAACAAATATGAAATCATTCACTCAATAATTTTCATATCTAAGACACAAATCTAGGGCTCAGACTTCATTTCCAGTGTTGTTTCTGTTATACCACCCTTCTGCCTTTGTCCTTATAATTCTTTACAAACCAAATGATTAAAACTGTAATATTGATAAAGTGCTTTTAGCACACATAGTAGTCTCTTCAAAGTGCTTATTCCCTTCGATCTTTACATGCTTACATTATGTTGGGGAAAGATGATACTATTTTTCAGGTTCATGCAAAATACCCATCATTTTTCAAGGACAATAAAGTAAATAATTTCTTGGTCTACATCTTCCAGATGAATGGTTGAGGAGGTAGATTGTTTATATATAAACATTCTTATAGTTTTTATATATCTAAAATAAACAGCTCTTATTTGTGTCAAAGATTCTTGAGTCAATCGAATGAAAACAGCAATGAAATTTGAAAGCAATATTTGATGTAGATAGGATATGCATAATTTTTCACAGATAATCAAAAGAATTCACTCTAGGTAATGAAGGAATAGTTTTGTTGTTGTTTTAAGTGGGCATAGAAAAGGGATTTACTTATCTAGATAAATTTCTTTAATTCTCAGCTTTATTTTACCATGTTCTTTTAGAAACAGCCTCAGAGACAGTTATGAAAGTGAAACTTTATCCTTTCAGCTTTACTGATGTTCTTTTGGTTGTTTTCTGAAAAGAAAAGCCTCTATCAGTATTTGTTCACCCATATTCCAGCAAGACACAGGAGAAAAAGACATTCATCAAGCTCTCATCAACAGCAAGGGTTTAGAAATACCAGTCCCAATTTTTATTAGTCCATCTTTATGGAGCAGTTGAAAATCAGAACAGTTGAATGTTGTGGAAGGGATTAAGGAGTAAGAAGAGTAGGTTGGAATGGATCAGACTATGAAGGGCTTTAAAAGCCAAACTATATTTTAAATTAGGTGTAGAAGTAATAGAGAGCCCCTAAAGTTTGTTGAATAAGAGAATGATATAATCAGTCCTGCATTTTAGGAAAATACAGTTTGACAGCTGAGTGGATTTGACAGCTTATTGGAATGGGGAAAAACTCCAGGCAGAGAGACCAAACAGAAGACTATTGTGAAGTTAAGAAAGGAAGTGACTTCTCCAGAATCACCTAGTTTATGAATGTCTATGGCAAGATGTAATTTAACCTCAGGCCTTCCCAACACCAAGTCTAAGACTCTATCCACTATATTACTTAGCTTCCCAATCAAATAGTAATGATTAAATAAATTAAGGTTATGGGGTTAGGCATGAGAATCCATACTATGATCCCTACTTTCAGGGATACTTTGCTGGTGGATCAGTTGAGTTTGGGAGTTCTGAGTTGCTTTAGTGCTAACTCTGAGATTAGGGATCTTCATTTAGTCTCACCAATTTGGTGAGCCTCTATGAATGAGGGAGACACCAGGCTACCCTAGGAATGGTGAACATGTTCAAGTCAGAAATGGAACTTTTTGAAGCTTACCATACCAATTGACAATGGGATTGGGCCTGTGAGTGACCATTGCCCTTGTTGTTCAATCATTTCAGTCATGTCTGACTCATGATGCCATTTTGAATTTTGTTAGTAAAGATACTGTAAAGGTTTGGAACCAGATTTGAACTCAAAAAGATAAGCCTTCCAGACTCCAGGCTTGGCACTTTATGTACTGTGCCCAAGAGAGGAAGACTCAATGTTAAATAATAATGATAAAATAAGTTGAGTTTTCAAACACTGAATTACAACAGAATTTCAGAGTCAGAAGGAACCTTAGTGGCCATCTAGCCAACCCTCCCCCAAAAAGCTTTTCTACAACTTGCCCAACAAGTGGTCATCCAACTTTTTTCCCCAAGACTTTTATTAAGAAGGGTCTTACTACCATACAAAATAGTTCATTCAGTTTTTATGTAGCACTGTTTCTTAAGAAGTTTTTTCTTATATCAAGCTTTACTTTGTCTTTTTGCATCTTCTAACTATTGCTTCTGGTTATATACACTGATGGCAAAGTATAAGACTTTTAGAGTTAAGCCTTTATCATTGTACATCTACACTTGAAATAGAAATTTTAGGAAAAGAAGGAATTTGTTCATGTTTTTCTTTAATGTATTTTTCATTGTAGTTAATGATTTAACAACCCAATCCATTTTGTATTTTTCAATCTCTGAAACTAATAGATGTTTTGCTTTAGGAATCTTTTGAAAAAGGCATCCCAACAGGAAACTATTTAAGATAAATTTATTGACCTCTTTTAGGAAAGATTGTAAAAATTTTATAAAATTATAGTCCAAAATACTTGTTTGCCACATGTGACAAATTGGCCAGTGGGATGCAATGAGTCCTAGGACATCAGAATATTTTGGTTTTATGATGATTAATCAATTTAATTTACAATAAAGTTTAATAAGTTTAATATATTTTTAAAAATGCTTACCTTCCGTCTTGGAATCAGTATTTTGTTTTGGTTCTATAATGGTTAAATTGGGATTTTGACTAAATAAGAGAGTTATAAAAAGTGGTCACCAATTATTATCCCTTAAGTCAGGAAAACTATTAGCAACTTTTAACAATTTTGTTTAATTGGAATATTAGTAAAAAGAGGGAAATGTGGAAGGGAAAGAGGTAAGGATATTGCCTAGCCTACCCTAAATACTGATCCTGTGAAATAAAGCTCACTTCCCAATAGAATTCCAATCTTCATGTGGGAATCCTCATTACTCACCAGCAAATCGGGCAGGATCCAGGCAAGGTCCAAATGCAGAGAAACCTTCATGAACTAAGCACACTGAGGCAGTAATGAACCCAACAAGAGAGTCCCTGACTTCAAGAAGCTCCAAAGCCAAAAGTTGAGGTCCTGAAGCCCATAAGTTAAGGTCCTGAAGCCCAAAACTCCAAGTTGAAGTTGAATTCCAAAAGCCCCAAGGAGCTATCCTCCAAAGAAGTCCAAAGAAGAAGATCCAAGAAGCAGAGACTCCAAAGGAGAAGCCTTATGGAGAAGTCCCTTGGACAGGAAGTTCAGGACCTTTAATAGTCCTTTTTTCCAGGTCTCTTCCTGTCCCTCCCCCACTTTACGGGAACCAGTTTCTGCCTTTCAATTTGCCTAGCACTGCCCAGAGGAGTTGTCATCCACTCTAGCAAGTGACTTGTAAACTCTCATACTTAGTGACTTGTAAAGTACTAAGTAGTGGCACTTAAGTTTTTGAGTGATTAACTTAAAAGTTGCTAATTATCAAAGAGAGTTTGATTCAGACTTCATATTTCCAAGGCAGAAGAGTGTTAGGTCTAGGCAATGGGGGTGGAGTGACTTGTTCAAGGTCACATACCTAGGAAGTATCCGAGATCAGATTTAAACCCAGGACTTCCTGTCTCTATGTCAGGCTTTCAATCATTGAGCAACTTTGTTACCTCCAAATTTTAATAATTATTAAATACTTACTCTATGTAAAGAACTATGCTTGGTTCTCTGCATAAAGAAACAAAACAGAGCAAGTCCCTTCCTTCAAGGAAATTTCATTTTTCTGGGGAAATAGTAGACACTCTACATAAATACAACATGTCCCAAAAGTCTTAATGCAGTTTTAAGCTGTGGAGCTTAACTAGATTAAAAATTCACTAAGACCATTGTAATACCCAGTATAATAAATACATGACATTTGGATGAGGGAGAGAAAACCAGATTGTAGTTCAGTTGGGAAATCGGGGGAAGCTTTTTGGGAGAAGTGGTACCTGCGGTGTACCTTGAGGAAAGGTTATGATACTGAAGGGTAAAGATGAGGTCCAAATTCATTCTGGGCTGATAAATAATGATTAGAGGTGGGAGATGAGACTTCAAGTTGAAAGAATTGCTAGTACTCCAGTTAAACAACTTTGTAATTGCCTACTCAGAGTGTGGTATTGAAAGGCTGACTCTCCTCCTGTCTGGTCTGTTTCTTGACTCATTCTCAAAAGGTTCAGCCTTTTCTTAAAGACCACCTGTCCCATCCTTTGCCCCACAACTTCTCATTATCTCAGGATTTGGGCTTTAGGGGCAGCTAGCTGATTCAGTGGATTGAAATCCAGGCCTATAGATGGGAGATCCTGGATTCAAATGTGGCCTCAGATACTTCCTCCCTTGTGTGACTTTGGGCAAGTCATTTAACCCCCCAGTTGCCTAGCCCCGACCTCTCTTCTCCCTTGGAAGCAGTACACAGGATTGATTCTAAGAGGAAAAGTAGGGTTAAAAATATTATTATGAGCTTTTTCTGTTTTTTTTGGGGGGGGGGTGAGTTCTGTGTTTTGGAATAAGTAAACCCTCTCAAAAACTCTTTGTTTTATGCCATGATTACTTTTGTTGAACAGAACTTCAGTTTTTAAATTAATTATAAGATTTTTTTATACGGACGTGGATGTTTCAATATATAAAGAACTTAAAAAGAGGTTAGATGAGAAACTGGGAGCTTCTATTATATGTAGTTTGCTTTTTAAAAAGTATATATTAAATTTTACACAATAGAAACAAATTGCACTTTTGTCTGTCTCCTAAGCTTCCTTCTCCTGTTTTATATGTATTTTTAAATTATTTTTTAAATATTCTTTTATTTTTAAATTTTGAATTTTTTATTTTCTCCTTCCCTTCCAACCTTCCTAAAACTACTGAAAAAGCAAAAAAAAAAAATTATACATGTGAAATTATGTAAAACATTCCATAATGCCAAAAAAAAGGCAGAAAAAAGTGAGAAAATTATACTTCAGTCTGCACTCAGGAGTTTATCAGTTTTCTCTCTGCAGGTGGGTAATATTTGTTTATCATGAGTCTAAGTATTGTCTCAGATCATTATTTTGATTGGAATAGCCAAATCTTTTACAGTTGATCTTCATTGCAGCATTTCTGTTACTGTGTACAAGGTTTTCCCAGTTCTTCTTACTTAATATTGTATCAATTCATATAGGTCATACCATGTTTTTCTGAAAGTTCCACTTTCAACATTTCTTAAAGCATAACTGTATTTCATCACAATCATATTTATTCAACCATTCCCCAATTAATGGTCTTCTTTTCAATTTCCAATTCTTTACTACCCCAAAACAAACTTCTCTCAGTATTTTTGCATGTACAAGTCCTTTTATTTTTTCTTTGGTTTTATTGAGATATAAGCCAAGTAGTGATTTTATTTGGTCAAAGGCTATGCACAGTTTTATAGTCCTTTGGACCTAGTTCCAGATTATTCTCCAGGATGGTTGGACCAGTTTATAACTCTGACAGTTTATTAATATACTTATTCTTCCTCATCCTTTCCAGCACTTGTCATTTCTTATAGGTCTGAACTACCTCAGAGTTGCTTTAATTTGTTTCCTTGATCAATAGTGATTTACAACATTTTTCATGACTGTAGATAGATTCCATTTCTTTTTCTGAAAACTGTTCGTATCCTTTGACCATTTATAAACTGGGAAATGGCAGCTCTTATTTTTATATGTTTGATTCAGTTACCTACACATTTAAGAAATGAGGACTTTATCAGAAAAACTTGTTATAAAATATTTTAATATTACTTCATTTTCTATGGTACCTTTTAATAAAATATAGTTTACTCTTACTAGGTTTATTTTTGCTTTGGCTTTGAGATCATGATTGCTCCCCCCCTTTTTTTTTTACTTCAATTGAATCATAATAGATTCTATTCTAGCCCTTTATTTTAACTCTGTGTGTGCTTTTCTATTTCATATGTACCTTGAATACAATAATATTGTTGGATTCTGGTTTCTAATTCTTTCTTCAATCTACTTGTTTAATGGGCTTAACTTTTGCCAATCACATTTACAATTATAATAATTAATTGTGTATTTCCATCCAGCCTATTTCTTCCTATTTATCCTTCTCTCCTTTTTATCTTATCTGTTCTCAAAAATCTATTTTGCTCCCTATCATTGCCTCCCTCTTAGCACTCCCCTGTCCATTTATCTTATCTCCTTCCCCCTTATATTTCCCTTTTGAGTAAGAGACTTCTATACCCAACTGAGTGTGTGTGTGTGTGTGTGTGTGTGTGTGTGTGTGTGTGTGTGTGTGTGTGAATTCTTCCCTCTTTGAGCCAATTCCAATAAGGGTGAGGTTCAGGCATTGCCTATCAGCCCCTCATTTTCTCCTCCTAGAAAAGATCTTTCTTGTTTTCCTCTTTTATGTGAGATAATTTTTCCCATTATACCTCTCACTTTTCTCCCAGTGCATCTCTGTTCCTCACCCATACATATTTTTTGCAAATTTCCCCAACATAAACAACTTAACATCTGTGCCTTCTGTCTATGTAGACTCCTATCTACCCTAATAAAGTTAAAGTTCCTAGGAGCTATAGGTACCAACTTCCCATCTAAGAATATAAACAATTTGATTCTATTGAGGTCCTTATGATTATTCTTACATGTTTACCTTTTAATAGTTTCCTGATTGTTCTGTTTAAATGTCAGATTTTCTATTCAGCTCTGATCTTTTCATCAGGAATACTTGGATGTCCTCTGTTTCATTAAATATCCATTTCCACTCTGAAGGATTTACTCAGTTTTTCTGGGTATTTTAGTAATCTTAGTTAGTATTCATAATTAGTAATACTTAGTAATCTTTGCCTTCCTTCAGAATATCATACTCCAGATCCTTTTCTCCTTTAATGTAAAAAGCTGCTAGATCTTGTGTGATCCTGACTGTGAATCCATGTTATTTGAATTTTTTTCTTTCTGGCTGTTTGCAATATTTTTTTCTTGACATGGGGCTCTAAGAATTTGGCTATAATATGCTTGGGAGTTTTCATTCTGAAATCTCCTTCAGGAGATAATCAAAGGATTCTTTCAATTTCTATTTTGTCCTCTGGATCTAAGATGTCAGGGCAGTTTTTGTTCATAATTTCTTATAATATGATGTCTAGACTTACAAAATCATTCTTAATTCTTAAATTATCTCCATTTGATCGGTTTTCTAGATCAATTGTTTTTCCAATGAACTACTTCACATATTCTTATATTTTTCAGTCCTTTTGATTTTCTTTTGTTGTTTCTTGTCTCATGCATTCATTAGCTTCCACTTTCCCAATTCCAATTTTCAAGGGATTATTTTCTTCATTGAGCTTTTGTACCTCTTTTTACATTTGGTTAGTTCTGCTTTTTAACAAGTTCTTTTCTTCAGTGAATTTTTGTGCCTTTTTATCCATGAGGAGTCAATTCTATTTTTTTCAAGTGTTATTTTTCTCAGTATTTTTGGTGATTCTTTTTAAACAAACTATTAATTCTTTTTTTCATAATTTTCCTGCATCACTGTAATTTCCTATTTCAGTTCTTTCTTTGCCACTCTTAAATCTTTCTTTAATTTTTTCAAGAATTCCTGCTGAACCTGGGTGTAATTGGCATTTTTCTTTGAGGTTTTGCTTATAGCTTTTTGCAAATTGTTGTCTTCTCCTAAGTATATGTCTTTATCTTCCCTATCACCATGATAACCTTTTAGGATCAAGTTCTTTTTGTTGTTGTTTGTTCAGTTCTCCAGCCTATTTCTTCACATTGAACTTCAGACTTTAAAGTTGGGCTCTGCTCACTTAGCATTATGCTAAGTATTAGTCTTTTTTTGTGGTGCCATTTTGAGAGCTAGTTCTGGGTATTTGCAAGTTTTTTGTTTTTTGAGGGGTTTTTTTTTTGTGCTTTTTAAGTTGTTGTTATCCTGGGAGAGGTGTGGCCATTGCTCTCCTTGTCTGTGCTTTGCTCTTTACCCAGCAAGGGTCTCTAACTCCCTGTAATAACCATACTAATACTCCTCTTGGCTCTGGAATTATAGCCAATACCTCTACTCTCTCCCCTCTAGTTGCCAGTGCTAGTGCCCTTCTTGGTACTGGAACTTGACTGTAGCCCCTGCTCCCTTATAATGAATCACAAGTGTGCCTCTCTACTCAGGAACTGTGACTTAGGACTACTTATGGGCAATCATGTTGTCAAGCAACACCAACTGCACACAGTTTCAGCAAAGGTTCCTTGTATTCTCTTTCTGACCAGTTGTTCAATCTGTTTACCAACTCTAGACCAAGGACTCCTAAAGCAACTTCTGCTGTTGTTGTTGGAGCAATCTTCAAGGCCCCACCAGTGGTGCTCCTGCTTTGCTCTGTACATATACCCACCCTAATGTTAGAGACCTTTCCTCCAGACCTCCTAAGTTGTCTTAAGATGTAAAAATATCTCCCTCTATCTTTTTGATTTTTCTGTTGTTCCAAAATTTGATTTGAATTATTATTTTAAAGATGTAGGGAGAGTTTATCTGGGTCCTGAACAGATGTCAAATAGTTTTAAGTAGTATAAGTACACTGTATACTTGACTCCTCCTTCATGTAAATCTTTTAAAACTTTTACTGATATTCTTTTCTTTTCACATCACTATCATTTTCCTTAAACTCTTCTTCCCACCATGGAAGTCTATCTTCTCTTATAACAAATGTAGTCAAGCAAAAGAAATTCACACATTGGCTGTTTCCAAATAATATATGTCTCATTCTGTACCTCTAGTTTTGCCTTTGCCAAGAATCTTCTGAAGTGATTATTGCATTGACCGGAGTTTTTAAGTCCATCAAAGTTATTTTTAACTGTGTATCACTCAACATATATTCCCAAGTCTTTCTGCTTCTATCATTTTCTTTATTTGTTATTACAAGATAATATTATATTACATTCATTTACGATAGCTTTTTTGCCATTCACTGGAGGGGCACCCACTTAATTTTCAATTCTAGACACAAAAAGGCTACAATAAATACTGAATCCTTTCCCTCTTTCTTTGTCTCTTTGAGGATATATGTCTAGTCGTGGTATCAGTAGTTGTGCTTAGTTTCGTGACATTTGCCATTGAATTGCTAAGAAGACTTAATGCATAACCATTAAAAAATTTTTATATTGTGTCCACAATAAATATATACTATAGATTCAGGTGCAAACTAGAAAACATTCCTAATCACACATGTGATTTGATAAAAAATATTTCTACAAAGCAAGTTTTTAAAGCTTTCTATTATACTTTATTTTGTGTGTGTATAAATATGTAAGCATTGTGTTAATAAGACTAAAGTGCTCTACTTCTAAGACCATTACAGACACTTGAGCTTTAGTCTTCTCAAGTCTGTAATAGGGGTAAGGCCTCCCCTTCCCTTTTCACAGGTTTGTGAGTACAAATGAAAGAATGTTTTACAGTGCTTTGAAAAGCACAAAATACTGTCCAATTAGTCCAACTGGTCCTATGTACCTTGTACATAACTATTGGTTTACTTGCCTCATCTGTTTGAATTGAAGTTCCTTGAGCCGTGAAACTTTTTTTTTCCTTTACATTCTCAGCATCTAACACAATGCTTGGCACAGATGATGTGCTTATAAGTATTTGTTGCCTGATTAAATATAGTAATCTGTGCATGAGAACATCTGCTGTGTCTAGACATCAAGTAGATAGTGCAGTAGATAGAGTTTTAGGTCTGTAATCAGGAAGACCTGAGTTCAGATGCAGTTTCACACATTTACTATATTGCTTGACCCTGTTTGCCCCAGATTCCACATTTGTAAAAGGGGGGTAATAATAGTACCTCCCTACTGAGTTTATTGGGAGGATCAGGACAGGTAATAATTGTAAAGTGCTTAGCAGAATGCCTTGCATATAGTAAACACTAAATGCTAGCTTTTCTTATTATTATTGTTTTATCTCAGAAAGGGCAACAAGACTCAGCTGTTTTAATTCTCTGTAGTTTCATAAAGATGACATCATAAAAACTTTGACTGGTATTCCTAGGGTCTTGTTTTCATTGAGAATCTGGCAAATGTCATCAATTATTTTCCTTATGTATCCAAACAGGAGTATGGGTAAACAAACAGAAGTATGGGTAAACAGACACTGATAGAGACATTCATTCCTTCTTAGAGAACAACCAAAGGAACATCAGTACAGTTTTAATTTTTTCTTCATATATCTAGTACCTGAAAGAGTCTTGCACACAATAGGATTTTATTGGATTTTGTTAGATGATGAGGAAGCTGACATGTCAATTTAACTTTCTGCATGTCATTTATGTCATAAATATGTCATTTGCCTTTCTTTAATTTTAATAAGAAGGGAACATAAAACTTTTAAGTAAGCTACTGGTAATAACATAGATAAATATTAAAGTCTATTGCCAAATCTTTCATGCAACATTGTTTAAGTGTATTACTTTTTTTGTGTGTGTGAACAAGTTTCATTTTCAATATTTGAGTATAAATGCCTTGAAGTTAAGAATTGTGACAACTTCAGTGTTTCTGGATTTTTCCCTTCCACTGTTACGCTCAAAGTAGGTACTTAAAAGTTTTTTGAATAGGATTGAGTTGAAATGTGCAAGAAAAAGAAGAGATATGATGTCCACCAAAGCCATGAAAATGTAAACGCAGCTACATTGAATGGGGCTAAAGGATTCCTCATCACTGGAAATGCCAGAGATTTAATAAAACTAAAATCTCCTGTTAGAAGAATGGAGAACCAAGGTTATAATATCTTTTGTTTGGGTCTACATAACTATCATATTTGGTTGAGTCATGTAATAGAAGTCAATAGAAAATAGTTCATAGATTATAAATTTAGATTTAGAAAGCTCCTTCAAGTTCAGCCTGTCAGTTTAGATGCAGAAAGTTTAAATGATTTGTTCTCAGTTGCATTAGTAAATGATAGTGCTGGAATTTGGACCCAAAGCCTCTAACTCCAAATCTCGCGCTCTAACCATTCCTTCACCTGAAGAAATGTATTTTTAAAATCTCAGAATGATCACATTCAGTTATTTAGATCCATTGCAATGGGATGTACAAGTGTCCTTTCCACATATCAACTTTCCCCTTCACAATTTCAATGTATCACAGGTTGTCATAAGAAATTAAATGGAAACTTTGGGGGAGTTTTGTGGTAGCCACAGATGACATGTGAAGAAGGCCAGCAGACTTAACAGAAAAAAATTTAGAAACTCCGAAATACATAAACTCTATGTTTAGTATTGCATATACTTTAATATCACAAATAGGCACAATTTCTTTATAAAATTTAAGATAAGTAAAAAGTAAATAGTTTGTGAAAAGAACACAAAAGCCAAAAAGATTTTACACAAATTTTGCCAGATTGCGATGGTGCTGTGTCCCTAACCCTCCACAATTGGAAGAGATACCTGTATTTAATTATGTCTTAATTCAACAAGTATTTAGTAAACATTCAATGTATGGCAATGCACAAGGAAGATACAGATATTTTACACATCTTTGTTCTAAAGGCATTTACATTCTGATAAAATAGCTAAGAAAAAAGCTACAAACAATTATAGTGCAAACAGAGCCAGGACTAAGATTAGGTAGGCACTTTCCTAAGATTTCATACATGGGAGTAAGGAATGGTGGTGGGCAACATGCAACAAGCAATGACTTTTAATATTATATACCATAAATGCACATATTTGTAATGCCATAAATTCCTACTCTCCAAGACAATAAGTGCATCTTTTGGAAGAATTCAGGCCAAAGGGTACTGTGTAAGCTTTCTCTCAGGGTATATGATTTAAAATTTTGGGGGTAGGATAAACAAATCCCTTGCTTCAGTATTGTGCTTTCCCCAGCTCCACATATGAAAGGACAAAATAGATTAAATATTTTATAAAGATTCGACTTACTATGGGAATTCTAAAGAAGGAAGGATCATTTCCAATGGTACAGTTAGAGGGGGAAGGCAGCAGCAGGGAAAGTGGGGCTTTTAATGACTGTTCAGTCATAAGGAATGGCATAGAAACCAGACCACTCTGTCTCATCTCTGAGCTCCAAATGCTATAGGCATTCAGAAGACTACAAAAACTCATATCCCACTTCACTGAGTTGACATGTCAGTTCAGAGTTATTTGTGTAAATCAGATGGTTTTCCTGAGCAGTTCTATCAGTTTAATCAAAATAGTTGATCTGGTTGTTCATATAGACCCAGCTCAACCCTGTTAATTCATTTCACATTTCTCTAGCTTTCCTGTCCTCTCATTCAGCTGTGTAGCCAATAAGAGGTATTTATGTAAATACCTCTGATGTTTTAATATTGTATTTATTGTATTTAAATAATATATTTAGCTTCTCTTAGGTTTTTCAAACCATGCCAAAGATAATTCCTCAAATCAAGTCAACCAGTATTTATTTTGCACACTAAAATGCTGGGAACAGAAATAAAGGCAAAAACAGACCCTGCCGTCAGGGACTTTACAATGTAATAGGGAAGACAACTATGTACAAACAAGATACATATAGAATAAATTGGAGATAATCTCAAAGGGAGAAGACTAGTATTAATGAGAATTGGGAAAGGTTTGTTAAAGCTAAATTCAAGTTAGAGTTAATCCAAAGTTGTATTGGATCTCTCTCCTTTCACTACACCAAGTACTTACTTTCCCTTCAGTCTAAAATTCATGTTTATAAGTGTAATTGTTATATCATATTTCCTAATTGCAAAATTATTCATGGTTTGTCATTTGGCGTCTAACAAATTGAAAACAATGGCTTTGATGCAGACTCAAGTCATATATAAGACAAATGTTTCCAACCTTTATTTTTGACTAGAAATTTTTTTTTTATGAACTTCAGAATTGGAAAGGACCTGAGAAACTGACTACTACAGATATTATCTATATATTTTGGCTAAAATAACCCCAGCCAATGGAAGGAAAGGAATATGCATTTATGAAGCACCTACTATGTATACTAGGCAGAGGGCTTTACAAATATCTCATCTGATCCACACAACAAACTTATGATGTAGGTGTACTTAGAATCTATATTTTACAGTTGAGAAAACTAGGAAGACCCAGTCTCCCTTTACCCCCCCCCCAAAAAAAAATTAATGAGACCAGATGTTACCTGCATTAGAGGTGACTAGTAAGTATACATTTGTTTGTGTAATGTTTTTTAATGAAATGTTTTGAAAAAGCTAATGAAAACGAGTAGGTAACTGGTTTCCTAGTTAGTATGCTGACTTTCAAATTGTAAAGGCCAACTTATTCCCTTAATCCGTTCAAGAACACTGGCTGACTTTAGTGAGAAGCGTCTTAAGCATAATTCTTAAGAAATAAGCTGCTATATTTGTGTCACTTGTTTATGGAATACACAGTGGCATAACACAACAGCTTTGGCCTGTCCCAAACCATTTGTTGTATATAATGAGGGAGCTCATCTTAACGAGTGAAAAGGCTCTTTGGAGTCTTGAGAAGTTTTTACTCTGAGATTGTGTTCTTCTAAATGAGCTCAATTGGTTTGTTTGCTATATAATTTTTTTTTTTATAAAGACCTTCAGGGAGATCAGTATATTTGTTCACCCTACCCCTAGAGAGATAGTTACTGATGATTTAAGATAAGTTGTTTTTGTTGTATTTGTTATCCCCAGCCTTCTCTATTACGTTAGCATTCTTTAACTAGGTTTGAGTCTGGCATTTGCCCAGGAGAAGCATATACACAGGGGATGCTAACATGTCTACACTGGCCTTTTCTTGTCAGTAGAGTACCATCTGGCTTTTTCTTATCTAGGTACCTGAGTGGAGTGGTGAAAGATGGAACAGCCCCTGTGCTTTTGGAGCTGGCCAATGAGGTAACCTGATTTTATTATGTGTATGTATATATATTTCAAACCTGTTTAAAACCTAAGGGGCAAATCTAGAGTAGCTTTACTTGGAAATGTAATTAACCTTAAAAAAAAAAAAAGGTTTCAAGGCATATTAGACATTTAAAATTATTCCCTAGTCTCTTGGTACTTAAAATAATTGGACAAAGAACTTCATTTATTAATAAACCAGTTAATGTAATTAGTCCCCTTCCTTCAAGGCAAATGTATAAAAAAAAAAGAGATTCTAGATTTCTTAGTTTAGATGAAATGTCTAAAGATGTGTGTTCTTCTTAGCATGCATTGTGCTAATTTTTTCATGTAAAATATCTATGTTGTCTAGAGAGACTTACTTGAAGTTATAGAAATAGTAAAAGGATAGAGGTTTGATGTTAAAGATATAGCCTTTGTTTGATTCTTATTTATTCTCATTAAAAAAAAGATTCAATGCCAATTATTAGCCCATTTTCTTCCCTTTAAAAAGCAGAATATCCTTACTATTTATGCCAAACATAAAGTGATTTATTGATCTTTTGTTTGTTTGTTTGTTTATTATTAACTCTGATCTGATTCTATTTGGGGAAATAAACTGTAATTTGTGTTTTGAAAGAAAGCCCCAAAGACTTCTTTTCAATGAGAAAGATGTAGGGGGAAAAAGTTCCTAATAGTTGCAGAGAGCATACTGAAAAAAATAAAATATTTAGCTCTTAAACTTTAAAATATTTATCTACCATAATAAGAGCAATACAATATTTAGCCTGACTTGGAACTGCTTATGCAGCCCTCATAGGGATAAAATGAAATGTACACTGTTTTGTGTTGCATTATAATGGAAAACATAGGAGTAAGGCAGAAAATGTGTGTTTGCATTAAAGATGACTCAGAACTGTGAGCATTAAGTGTTGCAGTAGCAGCAAGTTCTACATGTTATATTAGCCAGGAAGGATGGCTTCTCTCACAGCTTCTGTCTGATGTACACTGCTGCAGTCAGCAAATGAGCAATTACCTATCAGTTACTAGAAGATTTTAATAGTCTAGGAAATGTCTACACACTCAGATAGTAGAGTTAACCCAGACGATGGATTTCTTCCCCCTCCCTTTTAGGAAAGTAGGTATTTTGTTTTACACACTTTTCTCTTTTCTGAAAGCAGAGTGGGTTTCTCCTCTTATTTTTTAATGTACTCTAAGTTGAACTACTTTGAGTCAAGGGGTATTATGTCATTGAGGGACTTGATGTATCACTGGGTCTTTGGTGTTTTGATGAGTATAAAGAAAGATTGGCTGATGCTAGGAGTAGTATCATTTAAGACTCCTTGAATGAATATGGCTCAATATAGTACGCTTGCTTGCAGAATGTGGCATAAATGATGTACTCATTTTACACAATGAAATTTTAGCATTCCATTTTAAATTTCTGTGAACAATCTTGCTTCCCCCATCTCTTCCTCCATTTACTAGTATTATGCCAAAATGTTGATTAGACCAATGTG
Source organism: Monodelphis domestica (assembly GCF_027887165.1). Taxonomy (NCBI): domain Eukaryota; kingdom Metazoa; phylum Chordata; class Mammalia; order Didelphimorphia; family Didelphidae; genus Monodelphis; species Monodelphis domestica. The sequence continues at coordinate 196,589,001 of NC_077227.1, forward strand.
CTCCTTTCACCCATACCAATGAACATTTGTGATGCTTCCAGATGTTGTCATTCTCCTTACAGTCAATTTTATAGTAAAATTTCACCAAAGAAAAAGAAGTGGCGTTATTTAAAGAATTTGTGACACTAGCTGCACATTGGTGCAAAAGAGGACAATACTAACTACAAGTTTTGCTAATGCATTAGGGAAATGTGGCAATAACTGGTACCAGATTACTGCTTCCAAACAACCAAGCTGCCATTTTTATGTGATAGTTAATATTTAAATGACAGACTCCTGCATCTGCTGACGATTGATGCAATGGTAATACTTTATGAGTCAATATATATTTAATCAGTGGAAACTGTAAAAATTGATGAGAAATATATAACATAGGTGCATTATAGTGTGGAACAGCTCCTTTAAATAAGAAGAGTACTGTATTATTGTTGATTTGAGGGGTGGGGAATATTTGTGACTGTTGTTTTTAGAAATGTCTTTATATTAGTTATCCAACAGCAATGCTAAAAATAAGAATTTTTAAAATCTCATTTTGTTAAGAATAATAAAATCAGTCATTCTGTTCTTTCCATACAAATATTTTCAAGTGAGATTTGAAGCACTATGAATTTTACTTACATGCTAAATTCTGACATGAAGCATGATGGCCCTATTTCAGAGAAAGATGGACA